>NC_066624.1:46937465-47007907 GCF_025201925.1 Gopherus flavomarginatus
AAAAACTGTCACAAGAACCTACACACAAAACTGGTGCAGAGTCAGGAATGTTTACGCTGTAAGTAAGCCAGGTCACCAGTATTCAGAATGCTGGTGTGGATAATGTACGGGCCTTTTTTTTTGTGGTCGACACATTGGCAAAAAAGGGACCACATTGAGTGTGCCATGTAACAAAAAGAACAAGAGGCCTGTGGTTCTGGCCGACAAAAAGAGGAACCCGCATACCTAGAGCAGACCCAGGATGGATCAAGGGGGGCACCTATCATCTCAAGCAGAAGTGCCACTGCCATGTTTTCGTCTTTGGCAGTGGCTCACATGAATTCGGGATAACCCGTTATTGGGATGGCACAAACCTATATGCATCTGGAACTAGAACCTGGGCGCATGTCTCGCTGGTCTCCAAAATTGTGTATAAAGAAAAGCTACGCCTCTTCCGCTTAAAGGCAACAAAAACTTTGAAGAACGTATACGGGAGAATCTGTGCCCATGTTGGGCACTACTGATGTTAAGGTGGAGCTCAATGGACAGGCTGCTAAATTGCCACTGTTTGTGTGTGAGAGGTAAACTACCAGCCTTAATGGGTAGGTCTTGGTTTGGGCAGATATTCAGCTGATCTGGGCAGAAGTGACACCGGATGACTAAAGAAGAACCAGTCTAACCCCTATACTAAGGAAACATGCTGCTGTTTTTGGAGAGAATTTGGGAAGTATGAAGGGAATCACTGTGACATTGAATATTAAACCTGATAGTCCACCAAAATATCTGAAAGACCGTACTGTGCCATATGCCATCAGGAGAATAGTTGAAACAGACCTGGAGCGCCTGGTCACGAATGGAGTCCTAACACCAGTTACCCATAGCTCATGGGCCACTCCTATCATTCCAATAGTGAAGAAAGATGGCTCTCTCTGGATTTGCGGTGATTTTAAAATCACTGTCAACCCAGTGTGTGTGCAGAGCAATACCGTCTTCCTGCATAGATGACCTCTTCGGAGGCCTGGCTGGGGGACAAAAGTTCAGTAAGATTGATCTGAGTCAAGCATATTTACAGACGCACGTCGATTACAAGTCCTAAGATCTGTTGACTATTGTGACTCATAAGGGGCTTTATCGATACTGTCGCCTACCCTTCGAAATAATGTCTGCTCCGCCCTGGTCCAGAGGGCTATGGACCAGAATCTTGGTGGCTTGTCAGGAGTTCAGTGCTATCTGGATGATATCCTGGTCACTGGAAGGAATGAAGAGGATCATTTTAAGAATTTAGAGGCTACCCTACAAAGACTGGAAGAGTATGGCCTACGACTTCGCAAAGACAAGTGTGAATTCTTCAAGCTCTCTGTTGAATATTTGGGATGCATCATTGATTCTGCAGGTCTTCATAAGGCCCCTGCAAAAGGTTAAAGCTATGGTAGAGGCTCCCCCACCTTGAAATGTAAGCCAGCTGCACTCGTTTCTAGGGACTACTGAACTATTAAGGAAAGTTCATCTCACAGTTAGCCACACTGCTAAAACCACTTCATGAGCTCCTGGGGCAGAACAAGGCTTGGAAGTGGACTGAAGCCTGTGATGTTGCATTTAGCAAAGCTAAGGATGCACTGCTAAATTCTGAAGTTCTAACGCACTTTGATCCATCCTTACCCCTACAATTGCCTGCGATGCCTCCCCTTATGGAGTGGGAGCAGTCGTGTCACTCATTATGCCTTCTGGAGAAGAGAGACCTATTGCTTTTGCTTCATGCACTCTAAGGAAAGCAAAAACTAACTACTCCCAAATCGAACGTGAGGCATTAGGAATTGTTTTCTGGAATTCGGAAGTTTTCATCAGTACCTGTTTGGGCGAAAGTTTACTATTCTCACAGACCATAGACCTCTGACGTCAATTTTTGGACCCTACACAGGCATTCCCCCATTAGTTGCCAGTTGTATGCAACGTTGGGCATTGTCACTTTCAGCACACACTTATAAAATTAAATATCGGAAATCCACTCTGCACGGCAATGCAAATGGCATCTCAAGGTTGCCTTTGCCGATCAAACATCAAGATAGTGCCCAAAAGAAAATCTTCTACTTTGAACAGGTAGAGAATACACCCATCACTGCAACTCAGATAAAGAAGGCAACTCGCGTTGGCCCAGTATTGTCCCAAGTTATGGACCTGGTGATGCATGGAAAATCTCGACAAACCTTTCTGGTCTCACCCGACCTTGTTACCTACATGTCCAGGAGGATGGAGTTATCTGTCCAATCCGGTTGTTTGTTGTGGGGGAGACATGTCATTATTCCACCACCACTGAGATCACAGATGTTAGAACAGCTCCATTCCAGTCACTGTGGAATAGTGCACATGAAGGAAATTGCACAAAGCTATTTTTTGGTGGCCTGGATTGGACAGTGCTATTGAAGAGAAAGCAAAAGCTTGTATGTCATGTCAGGGTATGAGAAATGCACCCCAGTGGGCACCCCTACACCCATGAGACTGGCCAGTAAACCCGTGGCAACGTATTCACATTGGACTTTGCTGGCCCCCTGAAGGAACATGTTCTTGGTGGCACATAGATGCCCATTCTAAATGTCCAGAAGCCTCTATAATGCAGTCCACTACTGCAGAGAGTACTGTCCAAAAACTACAGGGACTCTTTAGTCGTTTCGGTCTCCCAGAACAACTTGTGAGAGACAACGGACTGCAGTTAGTCTCTCAGGGGTTTCAAAATTTTATGAAGGCAAATGGGATACACCACGTCACGTCAGCACCATATCATCCATCCACCAACGGATTAGCTGAAAGATTTGTGCAGAGAATGAAACACGCTTTGAAATCAGCAAGGGGACAACACTCCATTCAAAAGCGTCTGGATACCTTCTTACTTTCCTACAGAAACACACCTCATGCTACCACCCAGGCACCCCCGGCCTTTCTAATGATGGGACGACAGCTGCGCACTTGCTTTGATCTGCTGAAACCTTCTGAACCCCAACAAATTGTGCAACATCAGTAGCGACATCAAGTCATCAGACGTGCACCCAGAGCAAAAGACCGAACCTTTAGCCTGGGACAGCCAGTTTTGGCTCGGAATTATACTTCTGGAGCTAAATGGGTCCCTGCCACGATCATTATTCAAACAGGACCTGTTTCCTACACAGTCCGGACTGCAGAGAATCCTACCTGGTGGCGACATGTAGATCAGCTGTTGCCAGATCATGCCAGTCCTCAGACAGATCTGCAGTTGAGTGGTCTGACTTCACCTCTTCTGGTCAGACACTGACTCACGAATCACCTGTTCCTGACTGTTCTACTCCCTTACTTCCGGCGGCTGAGATACCCCTTTGCCCAGCATGAGCTGATACCACCTCCTCACCTGTTCATGCTGCAGACCCTAAGCCCATGGTAATTTTTGGTGCAACAACACCAGAAGTTCGCCGTAATCCACCTAGAGACAGAAAGCCTCCTCATCGGCTGGATCTTTAGCTTGGGTGAACCCACGGTTATGGGACAAAATAATCCCTGGGGTTTAGCCTGGAATGGAGGCAGTCTACCCTCCTTCTCTAGTCTAGTATCAGAGGGGTAGCCGTGTTAGTCTGGATCTGTAAAAGCAACAAAGAATCCTGTGGCACTTTATAGACTAACAGACTTTTTGGTGCATGAGCTTTCATGGGTGAATACCCACTTCGTCAGGTGCATGTAGTGGAAAGTTCCAGGGGCAGGTATGTATATGCAGGCAAGCTAGAGATAATGAGGCAGTTCAATCAGGGAGGATGAGGCCCTGTTCTAGCAGTTGAGGTGTGAAAACCAAGGGAGGAGAAACTGGTTCTGTAATTGGCAAGCCATTCACAGTCTTTGTTTAATCCTGAGCTGATGGTGTCAAATTTGCCGATGAACTGAAGCTCAGCATTTTCTCTGCTGTACCCAGCAGCCTCCTACTGCAAGACAAACCCAAGAAAGAAACCAACAGGTCTCCACTGGCCATCACATACAGTCCCCAGCTAAAAACTCTCCAACGCATCATCAGGGTTCTACAACCCATCCTGGACAATGATCCCGTACTTTCACAGGCCTTGGGTGGCAGGCCAGTCCTCGCTCACAGGCAACCTACCAACCTGAAACATTCTCACCAGTAACTGCACACCGCACCATAGTAACTCTAGCACAGGAACCAATCCATGCAACAAACCTCGGTGCCAACTCTGCCCACATATCTACACCAACGACACCATCACAGGACCTAACCAGATCAGGCACACCATCACCGGTTCATTCACCTGCATGTCCACAAATGTAATATATACTATCATATGCCAGCAATGCCCCTCTGCTATGTACATCGGCCAAACTGGACAGTCGCTACGGAAAAGGATAAACGGACACAAATCAGATAGTAGGAATGGCAATATACAAAAACCTGTAGGAGAACACTTCAACCTCCCTGGCCACACTATAGCAGACCTTAAGGTGGCCATCCTGCAGCAAAAAAACTTCAGGACCAGACTTCAAAGAAAAACTGCTGAGCTTCAGTTCATCTGCAAATTTGACACCATCAGCTCAGGATTAAAAAAAGACTGTGAATGGCTTGCCAATTACAAAACCAGTTTCTCCTCCCTTGGTTTTCACACCTCAACTGCTAGAACAGGGCCTCATTCTCCCTGATTGAACTACCTCATTATCTCTAGCTTGCCTGCATATACATACCTGCCCCTGGAAATTTCCACTACATGCATCTGATGAAGTGGGTATTCACCCACGAAAGCTCATGCTCCAAAACGTCTCTTAGTCTGTAAGGTGCCACAGAACTCTTTGCTGGGTTTACAGATCCACACTAACATGGCTACCCCTCTGATAAATGACACCGTGTGGCCACGCAGGGTAATGCAGGGAGCATTTCTCTCATAGAGGAACAGTAACACCGTGTGGCCACGCAGGGTAATGCACAGAGCATCACACCTACGTAGAGGCTGTAGAGATCCCTCGGGGGCTTAGGGGTCGTGGGGGGCACAGATAGCTACGTCTAGGCTGGAGGCATTCCAGTGGGGATTAGGGGCTTTATGGGGGACACAAATATCTACATCCTGGCTGGAGAGGTCCCTGGATGGCTTAGGGGGTTGTGGTGAGCACAGATACATACGTCCAGGCTGTAGTGGTCCCTGGGGGTTTAGGGAGTTGGTGAGGGGCACAAAAACCTATGTATGGTCTGGAGGGGTCCCTGGGGGATTTAAGAGGTTGTGGTTGTGCAGATACCTACGTACCAGTTCGAGGGGGCCGTGGGGAGCTTAGGGGGGTTGTGTGGCATACACATAGCTACAACCAGGCTGGTGGGGGACCTATGGGTCTTAGGGGGTTTGTGGGGGGCAGAGATACCTATATCCAGGCTGGAGAAGTCTTGGGGAGGGATTAGGGGGTTTCTGGAGGTCACAAATATCTACGTCCAGCCTGGAGGGGTTCTGGGGGTATTAGAGAGATGTTGGGGGGCACAGGTACCTATTTCGAGGCTGTAGGGGTCACGAGGTTGCTTTGGGGCATTTTGAGATACAGATACCTACGTCCATGCTGTAGGGGTCCCTAGGAGGATCAGTGTGTTCGTGAGGGTGCACAGATACCTACGTCTAGGCTATAGGGATCCTGGTGGGGCTTAAGGGTTTGTGAGGGGCACAGATACGTTCATTCAGGCAAGAGGGGTCCTGGGGACCTTTGGGGGTTCGTGTTGGGCACAAATACCCGTGTCTAGGCTTGAGGCATTCCGGGGGGCTTAGGGGGGTTGTGGGGATCTCAGATAACTATGTCGAGGCTGAAGGGTTCCCATCGTAGCCTAGGGGGTCTGTGGGGGGCACAGATGCCTGCGTCTAGGTTGGAGAGGTTTTGGGGGTCTTAGGAGGGATGTGGGGGCACAGATACATATGTCCATGCTGGAGGGGCCCCGTCGTGGCTTAGGGGATTCGTGGGGTCAGAGATATCTAGGTCTAGTCAGCAGGTGTCCCGGGGGGGATTAGCTGTGTTGGGGGGGGAACAGATACCTACGTCCCGATTGTAGGTGGCCCTGGGTAGCTTAGGCGGTTTGTGGGGGTCACAGATACAAACATCCATGCTGTAGGGGTCCCGAGGGTCTTTGTAGGACTCTGGGGGTCACAGATACCTACCTACAGGCTGGAGGGGTCCTCTAGGTCTTAGGGGGTGTATGGGGCATACAGATGCCTACATCTGGACTTGTGGGTTTCCTGGGGGGATTAGAGGTTTGTGGGGAGCACAGATACCTTTATCCAGCCTAGATGGGTCCCAGTGGGATTAGGGGGTTGTGGGGGGTACAACCTATGCAGACAGAAGCAGGATGAACTCGACGCTGACATCTGATGGTGAATTATGGAGAGTGTGGAAAAGAATTTCAGGGGCTGATCATGTTTGCATAGGCGCACCCACTCCGCCTGACATGGCCACGGCAGCCTGGGATGGTTGCTTTGGCAGCTGTGGTATCTCCAGTTTATTTGTTGGTGGGGCATGAGATGTGGAGTGTTGTCACCCTGATTGTATGGATGAGGAACTGTGAAACTGCTTTGAGACAGTGATTCTCACCATCAATTGATTGGCACTCGCTAGACAAGGGAGTCTGCTCCTTGAGTAAACCAGAAACACTAATAGCACCTTCTTTTCTTTTAACAGTTGAATAGCAGAGCTGAGTTTTTATTCTCTTAAGAATTGAAGTTCATGTTTTCTCAACTGAAATCACTGAAAAACTTTGGAGTCTGAAGCTATGCTATAAAGCAGAGTAGCTGATGGAGAGGAGCAGTTTGTGGGATGGTTGGAGTGGCCCATAGAGTGAGATGAGCTGAGCAGTTTTTGGAGACAGCTGGAGCAGATCACAGGTTGGTTGGCAAAGCAGAGCAGCTGGTGGGGAAGGCGGAAGTAGAATCCCAGGGAGAGGCAGAGCAGTCAGCAGTGGACCATGTAAGATGCCCCTTTCTACCCAGGCTGGTGGGGGAAAGTCCTGCAGACAGACTCTTGAACTCTGGGGCTGCTGGACTGTGGGTGATTTTGGAGTTGCTTGAAACATTTGAGGTATCGGACTTTGGAGTCTTGGGGTGATTTGGGGATAATGGGACTCAAGAGCCCAGGGAAAATGACACGGCTATGTTGTTTATCTTACATTATTAAACGTTTTCTGCTACATCCAGACTCTGTGCTTGTGAGAGGGGAAGTCTTGCCTCTTTGAGGCACCTAGAGGTGCGTATGTAAAATTTTCCCAGGTCACTGTGTGGGGGATCGAGCTGGTTTGCATTACGTTGTAGGGAAGGGACTGCTATGTATTGAACCCAGTCCTTGCTGCTATCAGTTCAGCCTGGCAGAAGGGTTCCACCTACGTCCATGCACAACCAGGGCACCTCAATCGAGTCCTTCTGAGGGTTCAGGAAGCTTAGTTCCCAGTTTGGGATTCCCTGAATTCCAACAACCCAGCTCGAAACCAAAACTGAACTAACTCCCTCCAGCCGGCCCCTTCCTGTGTCCAGCTTCCTGGGCAAAGGTGCTGACTCCCTCCCCCTTGCCTAGCTCGAGTTACAGGCTTAGGTCCTGTCCTTCACCTAAAGTCACCCACTGCTCTCCTATCCCCCACACAGACAGTCCCTACTCCATCACAGTAATGCCCAGAGCATTTCCCTCACGGAGCAACAGTGACACCATGTGGCCATGCAGGGTAATGCACAGAGCATCACACCTATGTAGAGGTTGTAGAGATCCCTGGGGGACTTAGGGGTCATGGGAGGTACAGATAGCTACATCCAGGCTGGAGGCATTCCAAGGGGGCTTAAGGGGTTTTGTAGGGTCACAGATACCTACGTCCAGGATGGTCGGGACCCTGGGGGAGTTAGTTGGGTTGTGGGGGGCATAGGTACTTGCGTCCAGGCTGTAGAGGTCCTGGTGGGGATTAGGGGCTTCGTGGAGGACACCAATACCTACGTCCGGGCTGGAGGGGTCCGTGGACAGCTTAGGGCGTTGTGGTGAGCACAGTGGTCCCTGGGGGCTTAGGGACTTGGTGAGGGGCACAGATACCTATGTATGTCTTGGAGGGGTCCCTGGGGGGGCTTAGTGGTATTGTAGGGGACACAGATACCTACGTCCAGGCTATAGGGATTCTGGAGGGGCTTAGAGCATCGGGGGGCACAGATATCTACATCCAGGTTGGAGGGGTCCCGGGGGGCTTAGGGAGTTTGTGGGGGCACAGATATGTACGTCCAGGCTAGAGACATTCCGGGGAGGATTAGGGGCTTTTGCAGACAGCAGAGATACCTATCTCCAGGCTTTAGGGGTCCCTGGGGGCCTTAGGGTTTTTGGGAGGCACAGATATCTATGTGCAGGTTGGAGTGGTTCCTGGGGGGCTTAGGGGGTTCCGGGGGGGCACAGATACCTAGGTCCATGCTGTAGGGATCCATGGGTGGATTAGGGGTTTTCTGGGGGGCACAGATACATACGTCTAGGCTGTAGGGGTTCCTGGGAGGCTTAGGGGATTTCTGGGGGGAAGAGAAACCTACGTGCAGGCAGTAGGGCTTTCAGGGGGAATTAGTGTGTTGAGGGGGCACAGATACCTAGGTCCTGGCTGGAGGTTCCCGGGCGGCTGGGTCTTAGGCAGTTTGTGAGGGGCACAGATACCTGCATCCAGACTGGAAGGGTCCTTGGGGGGCTAAGGGGGTTTCTGGTGGACACAGATACCTCCGTCCAGGCTGGAGGGTCCCTGGCGGGCTTAGTGGGTTTGTGGGGGGTACAGATACCTAAGTCCAGGCTGGAGGGGTCCAGGGGGGTCTTATGGGGTTCGGGGGGGTACAGATACTTATCTCTAGGGTGTAGGGGTCCCTGGTGGGCTTAGGGGGGTTTGGGGTGCCCCAGATCCTTAAGTCCCTGCTGTAGGCATCCCTACAGGTGCTTATGGTTTCAAGGGGGGGCACAGATACTTATGTCCAGGCTGTAGGAGTCCCAGGGGGGCTGTGGGGGTACTCACTCACTCACTCACTCACGCCCGTCACCCCAATCGGGGTATGGGCCGCCAACAACAGATCTCCAGAGTCCTCTACCCTGGGCCATTCATTCTAACTGGTTCCAGGTATAGCCCATTTTTTTAATATCAGCCTGACGGTCACATCGCCAGGTGTTTCTTGGACGGCCTCTTTTCCGCTTGCCTTGGGGGTTCCACCGCAGTGCCAGTCTGGTGCCTCACGTTCCATGTGCCTATGGTAATCCTCCTGGTTGCAAGAAGGGTTATTGGCTTAGTGGCTTCCTCATAGATTTTACCACCCAGCATCATGCATCTTCGAATTGAAGACCCTTCTTTTTCCAGGGAAAAAGTCTCTGTTATCTCCATTGTTGGCGTTTCTGTAACAGATTGATTTTTTACGAGGTGGAGTTGCTAGCCCCACGCCCAGCCCTCCTCCTTTATCCTGACTTGGGACACGCAGATGGCCCTAAAGGACCTCTCTGGTGGAGTTTGTGGGGGTACAGATACCTACATGTAGGCTGGAGGGGTCCTGAGGGGATATAGGGGGTTTGTGGGGGGCACAGATCCCTAGGTCTAGGCTGTTGGTGTCCCAGGGAGACTAGACGGTTCACTGGGGGCTCAGATACATCCAGGCTGGATGTGTCCCGAGGAGCTTAGGGGGTTCGTGGGGTGCTCAGACACCAGTGTCCAGGCTGTAGGGATCCCTGGAGGCTTAGGAGGTTCGTGGGCGTCACAGATAGGTACATCCAGGCTGAAGGTGTCGCTGGGGCATTTAGTGGGGTTGTGGGAGCACAGATACCTACGTCCAGGCTAAAGGGATAATGGGGGTGCTTAGGGGATCGGGGCGGACACAGATACCTATATCCAGGGTCTAGGGGTCCTGAGGGGATTGGGGGTAGAGGGGGGAACAGATGCCTACGTCCTAGCTGGAGGGGTCCTGGGTGGTTTAGGAGGTTTTTTGGAGTCACAGATACCTACATCCAGGCTGTAGGGGTTCCTGAGGCATTAAGGGGTTTCTGGGGGTCACAGATACCTACGTGGAGACCGGAGGGGTCCCGGAGGGCTTAGGAGATTTATGGGGGGCACAGATGCCAACATCCTGGCTGTAAAGGTCCCTGGGGGGCTTTGCAGGTTCGTGGGGGGCACAGATACCTACCTCCAGGTTGTAGGGGTTCCCGTGAGGATTAGGGGGTTTATGGGGGGCACAGATACAAACGTCCTGGCTGAAGATGTTCCTGGGGTGCACAGAGGGGCTGTGGTCGCACATAACCCTACATCCAGGCTGTGGGGGTGCCGTGGGGGATTAGGGGGTTCGTGGGTAGGTCAGATACCTACGTCCAGGTTGGAGATGTCCTGGGAAGGATTAGGGAGTTTCTGGGGTGCACAAATACCTATCTCCAGGCTGTTGGGGTCCCTGTGGGCCTTATGGGGTTTGTGGGGGGCAGAGATAACTATTTCCCATCTTTAGGGGATGCTGGGGAGGCTTAGATGGTTTGTGGGGGGCCCAAATAGCTACGTCCAGGCTCGAGAGGTCCCTGGGGGGCTTATAGGGTTCGTGGGTGGCACAGATACCTACATCTAGGCTAGAGGGGTGGCTGGGGGGCTTAGGGAAGTTGTGGGAGCACAGATACCTAACTTCAGGCTATAGGGGTCCCAGGGATGCTTAGAGGTCGGGGCGGGCACAGACACCTACATCCAGGCTGTAGGGGTCCCGGGAAGCCTTAGGGGATTGTGGGGGGCACAGATACCTAACTACAGGCTATAGGGGTCCCAGGGGTGCTTAGGAGGTGGTGGGGGGCACAGATACCTATGTCCAGCCTGTAGAGGTCCTTTGGGAGGCTTAGGGGATTGTGGGGGTAAAGATACCTATATACTGGCTGAAGGAGTCCTCAGAGTGTTCGTGTGGGTCAGAGATATCTATGTCCAGGCTGTAGGGGTCTTGGGGGTCTTAGGGGGTTTCTGGAAGTCACAGATACCTCCGTGCAGACTAGACAGGTCCCGGGGGGATTAGAAGGTTTATGGGATGCACAGATGACAACTTCCAGGCTGTACAGGTCCTTGGGGGGCTTAGGCGGCTGTGGGGGGTGCACAGATACCTATGTCAAGGCTGGAGGGGTCCCTGGAGGGCTTAGCAGTTCATGGGGGCACAGATACCTACGTCCAGCTGAGCTTTTCCCTGGGGGCAGCCTGCGCGCAGCTGCGATCAGCTGTTTGCTGGGCAGGCTCCACTCAACTGCTCCCCTTCCCTGCTCCTGTGGGGGCTGAGTGATCCCCCCCCAAACAGACTCAGGGTTAGAGGTGGGAGGTTAGGGGGAGGAGAAGCGGTACGATACGGTAATAACAGTAATAATGATAATTACTGCAGCCAGGAGAGGTGAGGCATTTTAGAACTCATTACTCAAAGAACTGAATTTAAGCATAAGACAGAAATAAAATGATGAAATGCACAGACCTGTTAAAAAGCTCTCGAGACGGGAACTTCAGCCCCACATCTTCTGCCAGGGTCCACGGCTTCTCCTCCCTGCCCCAGGGTGGCTCCTCTCCCCCTTCATCCCCCCCTTCAGTGCAGCTCCTGCTGGGGTCTGGGCTTCTCCCCCCCCCGCCTCCCAACCCTGTATGGCTTCTCCTCCCCTGCCCCAGCTTGGCGCTTCTCCCCCTTCCTCCCCCCACTGCAGCTCCTGCAGCGGCCTGGGGCTTCTCCTCCACACAGCCCCCTCCCCAGCGTGGCTCCAGCCCAGTCCAGGGCTTCTCCTTCCCCATTCCAGCTCGGCTCCTCTCCCCCTCGGCCCCCTGCCAGTATCTGGAGCTTCTCCTCCCCCCAAACTACCACTGCCCCCAGCCCCAGCCTAGCCAGGCTCCCTGGGGCACCCGATGCTGCTGTGGCCGGAGCCGAGCCTGGCGGGCAGGGAGCAGCGATTCATGCGGAGGCCATGGCCGAGCCATCACCCCGAGAGGTGAGGGGCAGCCCCAGGAAGCGGGGCGGGCTGTGCTGTTGCTGGACCCGCACCCCCGCCCACCCCGACCCCTGAGGCTGTTTAGGGGGGGGAATCACTCAGCCCCCGCAAGAGCAGGGAGAGGGGAGCAGCTGAGCGGAGACTGCCCAGCAAACAGCTGATCACAGCTGCACGCAGGCTGCCCCCAGGGAAAAGCTCAGCTGGACGTAGGTATCTGTGCCCCCCACAACCCCCTAAGCGCCCCAGGGACCAATATAGCGTGGAAGTTGTCATCTGTGCACCGCATAAACCTCCTAATTCCCCTGAGACCCGTCTAGTCTGCACGGAGGTATCTGTGACCTCCAGAAACCCCCTAAGACCCCCAAGACCCCTACAGCGTGGACGTAGGTATCTCTGACCCACACGAACCCCCTGAGGACTCCTTCAGCTGAGATGTAGGTATCTTTACCTCCACAACCCCCTAAGCCCCCCAAGGGACCCCTACAGGGTGGACATAGTTATCTGCACCCCTTCTGCCTCCTAAGCACCCCTGGGACCCCTATAGCCTGAAGTTAGGTATTTATGCACCTCATGATCCCCTAAGGCCCCCCGGGACCCCTACAGCCTGGACATAGGTATCTGTGAACCCCACAAATGCACTAAACCCCCAGGGGGCCCTCCAGTTTGGACGTAGGTATCTCTGCCCTCCACAATCCCCAATCCCCTCTGGACCCCTACAGCCTGCACTTAGGTATCTGTGCCCTCCCCGACCTCTAAGCACCCCCGAGACTCCTATAGCCTGAAGTTAGGTATCTGTGCTCCCACAACCTCCGTAAGCCCCCCAGCCACCCCTCTAAACTGGACATGGGTATCTGTGCCACCCATGAACCCTATAATCCCCCCAGGGACCTCTCGAGCCTGGATGTAGGTATTTGGGCCCCCCACAAACCATCTAAGCCTCCCCAGGGACCCCTAAAGATGGGAGATAGTTATCTCTGCCCCCCTGAACCCGTAAGGCCCACAGGGACCCCAACAGCCTGGAGATAGGTATTTGTGCACCCCAGAAACTCCCTAATCCTTCCCAGGATATCTCCAACCTGCACGTAGGTATCTGAGCTCCCCACGAACCCCCTAATCCCCCCCGGGACCCGAACAGCCTGGATGTAGGGTTATGTGCGGCCACAGCCCCTCTATGTGCCCCAGGAACATCTTCAGCCAGGACGTTTGTATCTGTGCCCCCCCATAAACCCCCTAATCCCCACGGGAACCCCTACAGCCTGGACATAGGTATCTGTGCCCCCCACAACTCGCAAAGCCCCCCAGGGACCTTTACAGCCAGGACATTGGTATCTCTGCCCCCCATAAATCTCCTAAGCCCTCTGGGACCCCTCCAAACTTCACATAGGTATCTGTGATCCCCAGAAACCCCCTAACGCCCCAGGAACCCCTATACCATGGACGTAGGTATCTGTGACTCCAACGAACCTCCTAAACCACCCAGGAACCGTCCAGCTAGGACGTATGTATCTGTTCCCCCCTCTACCCCCAATCCCGTCGGGACCCCTAGACCCTGGACGTAGGTATCTATGTCTGCCCCAATCCCCTAAGCACCCCCATTATCCCTTTAGCCTGGACGTAGGTATCAGTGCTCCCACAACCCCACTAAATGCCCCAGTGACCCCTTCCACCTGGACGTAACTATCTGTGACCCCCACGAACCCTCTAAGCCCCCAGGGATCCCTACAGCCTGGACACAGATGTCTGAGCACCCCACGAACCCCCTAAGCTCCTCGGGACACATCCAGCCTGGATGTATCTGAGCCCCCAGTGAACTGCCTAATCTCCCCGGGACAATGACAGCCTAGACCTAGGTATCTGTGCCCCCCACAAACCCCCTATACCTCCCAGGACCCCTCCAGCCTAGGTAGGTATCTGTACCCCTACAGCCCCCCTGGGACTCCTACAGCCTGGAGGTTCGTATCTGTGACCCCCACGAAACCCCAACCCCCCTGGGACCCCTCCAGTCTGGACATAAGTGTGCACACCACGAACCCATAAACACCTGTAGGGACGCCTACACCATGGACTTAGGTATCTGGGGCCCCTGAAAACCGCCTAAGCCCACCAGGGACCCCTACAGCTTAGAGATAAGTATCTGTGACCTCTCGAACCCCATAAGCCCCCCCGGACCCCTCCAGCCTGGACTTAGGTATCTGTGCCCCCCACGAACCCGCTAAGCACCCCAGGGACCCTCCAGCCTGGATGGAGCTATATGTGACCCCCACAACCCCTAAGTGCAGAGGAACCCCTCCAGCCTGGAGGTGGGTATCTGTGCCCACCAGAAACCCCCTTAGCCCCACAGGGACCCCTCCAGCCTGGATACAGGTATCTGTGCTACTCACAAACTGCCTAAGCTCCCTCCCCGGGAACCCTCCAGCCTGGACCTATGTATCTGTGCCCCCTCAACACACTAATTCCCCCTGGAAGCCCTATTGCCTGGATGTAGGTATCTCTGGCCCTCACAAACCCCCTAAGCCTCCCAGGAACCCCTTCAGCCTAGATGTATATATCTATGCCCCCCAGAAAACCCCAAATCCCCCCGGGGACCCCTACAGCATGGATCTAGGTATCTGTGCCCCCCAGGAAACCCCTAAACCTCCCAGGAACCACTCCAACCTGGACATCGATATCTGTGCCTCCCAAAAAAACCTTTAGCCCCCAAGGGACTCCTAGAGTCTGGAGATAGGTATCTCTGCTGTCCGCAAAACCCCCTAATCCTCCCCAGAACCTCTGCAGCCTGGACATACATATCTGTGCCCCCCAAAAACCCAGCTAAGCCCCCCGGGACCCCTCTAACCTGGATGTAGATATCTGTGCCCCCCGACTCCCTAAGCCCCCCCAATCCCTATAGCCTGGACGTAGGTATGTGTGTCCCCTACCACACCACTAAGCCCCCCCAGGGACCCCTCCAGGACATACAGATGTATCTGTGCCCCTCACCAAGTCTCTAAACCCCCAGGGACTACTGTGCGCACCACAACCCCCTAAACCGTCCAGGGACCCCTCCAGCCCAGACATAGGTATTGGTGTCCTCCACGAAGCCCCTAATCCCCACCAGGACCTCTACAGCCTGGACGCAAGTACCTATGCCCCCCACAACCCAACTATCTCCCTCAGGGTCCCGACCATCCTGGACGTAGGTATCTGAGACCCTACGAACCCCCTTAAGCCACCCTGGAATGCCTCCAGCATGGACGTTTCTATCTGTACCTCCCATAACCCCTAAGCCCCCCAGGGATCTCTACAGCCTCTACGTAGGTGTGCTGCTCTGTGCCTTACCCTGCGTAGCCACACAGTGACACTGTTGCTCCATGCAGGAAATGCTCTGTGCATTACCCTGCATAGCCACAGGGTGTCACTGTTGCTCCGTGAGGGAAATGCTCTGGGCATTACTGTGATGGAGTAGGGACTGTCTGTGTGGGGTATGGGACAGCAGCGGGTGACTTTAGGTGAGGGACAGGACCTAAGCCTGTAAATCGAGCTGGGGAGGAGGTCAGCACCTTTGCCTGGGAAGCTGGACAAAGGAAGGGGCCGGCTGGAGGGAGTTGAGTTAGTTTAATTTCGGTTTGGGGGCTTTGTAGTTGGAATTCAGGGAATCCCAAACTGGGAACTAAGCTTCCTGAACCCCCAGAAGGACTCAACTGAGGGGTCCTGGTTGTGCCCAAAAGCTCTGCTGAATCCTTCTTTCCTGTTGGCCAATAAAACCTTCTGTTTTACTGGCTGGCTGAGTCACTCTGTGTCCCAGGAACAGGGGTGCAGGGCCGGATTCCACCACACTCTGTGACACCCCCTAAGCCCCTCCGGGACCCCTGCAGCCTGGATGTAGGTATCTGTGCCCCCACCAAATCCCTGACCGCCCCCAGGGAGCCCTTCAGCCTGGACATAGGTGGAACCCTTCTGCCAGGCTGAATTGATAGCAGCAAGGACTGGGTTCAATACATACGGGTCCTTTCCTTATAACGGAATGCAAACCAGCTCGAGCCCCCACCCAGTGACATGGGAAAATTTTGCATACCGACCCCTAGGTGCCTCAAAGAGGCAATACTTCCCATCTCGCAAGCACAGAGTCTGGGTGTAGCAGAAAACTTTTAATGATGTGAGATAAACAACATAGCAATAAATTGGGAAAACACCTCAACTAGGCCGTGTCCTTTTCCCTGGGCTCTAGAGTCTAGCAATCCCCAAACCACCCCAAAACTCCAAAGTCCAATACCTCAAATGTTTCAAGACTCCAGCAACCCCAAAAACACCCACATTTCCGCAGCCCCAGAGTTCAAGAGTCTATCTGCAGGGTTTTTCCCCTGCCAGCCTGGGTAGAAAGGAGCACCTTACGTGGTCCACTGCCAACTGCCCTGCTTCTCCATAGGATTCTTTTTCAACTTTTCCCACTAACTGTACAGCTCAGTCCACCAGCTGATTTGCTCCAGTTGTCTCAAAAAACTGCTCTACTCACCTCACTCCACGGGCCACTCCAACCAGTCCACAAACTGCTTTTTCTTTTCAGCCCCGCTGCAATATAGTTTCAGACTCGCCCACTAGTTAACACAGCTTTTTAGTGTTTTCAGCTCAAAAACCTGAATCTTCAATTATCAAGAGAAGCAAAAATCACCACTATTATCCAACTGTTAAAAGAAAAAAGGTACAATTGGTATTTTTGGTTTACCCAAGGAGCCCACTCCCTTGTCTAGCAAGTGCCAGCCAATTGACGGTGAGAATCCCTGTCTCAAAGCAGTTTCACAGTTCCTCATCCACACAATCAGGGTGACAACACTCCACATCTCACACCCCAACAACAAATAAACTGGGGATACCACAGCTGCCAAAGCAACCATCCCAGGCTGCCGTGGATGTGTCAGGTGCGGTGGGTGTGTCTATGCAAACACGATCAGCCCCTGAAATTCTTTTCCACACTCGCCATAATTCACCACCAGATGTCAGGGTAGAGTTCATCTTGATTCTGCTTACATAGGTATCTGTGCCCTCCACAGCCCTCTAATCCCACTGGGACCCATATAGAGCTGGATAAAGGTATCTGTGCTCCCCACAAACCTCTAAGCCCTCCAGGGAACCCACAAGCCCAGATGTAGGCATCTGTACGCCCCACACACCCCCAAAGACCCACAGGACCCTTCCAGACTATAGGTAGGTATCTGTGACCCCCAGAGCCCCACAAAGACCCTCGGGACCCCTACAGCATGGATGTTTGTATCTATGACCTCCACAAACCTCCTAAGCTACCCAGTGCACCCTTCCATCAGGACATAGGTATCTGTTCCCCTCCCCCAAAACACCTAATCGCCCCCGGGACCCCTGGAGCCTAGACATAGGTATCTCTGACCCCACGAATCCCCTAAGCCACGACAGGACCCCTCCAGCATGGACATAGGTATCTGTGCCCCAAAAATCTTCTAAGATCCCTGAAACCCCTACAGCCTAGACGCAGGTATCTGTGCCCAAAATGAACCCCCTAAGGTCCCTAGAACCCCTCTTGCCTGGATGAATGTATCTGTGCCCCTTACAAACCCCTTAGCCCCCCCCCAGGATCCCTATAGCCTGGACGTAGGTATCTGTGCACCCTCACGAACCCACTGATCCTCGCAGCGACCACTACAGCATGGAAGTAGGTATCTGCACCCCAAAATGCCCCAAAGCAACCCCAGGACCCCTACAGCTTCGATATAGGTATCTGTGCCCCCCACTCCACAACTGTCTAATACCGCCAGAACTCCTCCAGCCTGGATGTAGATATTTGTGGCCTCCAGGAACCCCTTAAGCCCTCCCAAGGACTTCTCCAGCCTGGACATAGGTATCTCTGCCCCCCACAAACCCCCTAAGACCCATAGGGCCCCCACCAGCCTGGTTGTAGCTATTTGTATGCCACACAAACCCTCTAAGCTCCTCAGGGCCCCCTCCAACTGGGACGTAGGTATCTGCGCAACCACAACCCCTTAAGTCCCCAAGGGACCCCTCCAGACCATACGTAGGTGTCTGTGCCCCTTACCAACTCCCTAAACCCCCAGTGACTATTACAGCCTGGACGTATGTATCTGTGCTCACCACAACCCCCTAAGCCGTCCACGGACCTCTCCAGCCCAAATGAAGATATTTGTGTCCCCTATGAAGCCCCTAATGCCCACTGGAACCCTCCAGCCTGGACGTAGCTATCTGTGCCCCCCATGACCCCTAAGCACCCCAGGGATCTCTACAGCCTCTACATAAGCATGATGCTCTGTGCATTACCCTGCATGCCACACAGTGTCACTGTATCTCCATTCAGGAAATCAAGAGTGCCTTACCCTGCGTGGCCACAACGTGTCACTGTTGCACCATGCAGCAAATGTTCTGTGCATTACCCTGTGTGGCCACACGGTGTCACTGTTGCTCCATGCAGGAAATGCTCTGGGTATTACTCTGATGGAGTAGGGACTGTCTGTGTGGGGGATGGGAGAGCAGCGGGTGACTTTAGGACTGGACACATGCTCAGCCTGTAACCTGAGCTAGGCAGCGGGGAGGGGGTCAGCACCTTTGCCTGGGAAGCTGGACACAGGAAGGGGCCGGCTGGAGGGAGTTGGGTTAGTTTAGTTTCGGTTTTGGGCTGGGTGGTTGGAATTCAGGGGATCCCAAACTGGGAACTAAGTTTCTTGAACCCCCAGAAGGACTCGATTGCGGGGTCCTGCTTGTGCCTCCAAACTCTGCTGTATCCTTCGCTCCTGTTGTCCAATAAACCTTCTGTTTTACTGGCTGGCTGAGAGTCACTGTGAGTCCCAGGAAGAGGGGTGCTAGACCTTACTCTCCCACACTCCATGACAGACCCTAAGCCCCTCCGGGACCCCTGTAGCCTGGAAGTAGATATCTGTGCCCCCCACCAAAAACCTAAGACCGTTGGAGACCCCTCCAGCCTGAACTTAGGTTTCTGTGCCCCCCACAAACCCCCTAAGCCCCCGAGGGACCTATACAGCCAGGACATTTGTATGTGTACCCCATATAGACTCCATAAGCCCCCGGGACACTCCAGTGTGCACGTAGATATATGTGCCCTTCAGAACCCCCCTAAACCCCCAGGAACCCCTCCAGCCTGGACAACCCCCCTAACCCCCCCCTGGGACATCTACAATCTGGACGTAGATATCTGTGCCCCTCATGAAACCTCTAACCCCCCCTGGGACCGATACAGCCTGGACATAGGTATCTGTGCCCACCCGAACCCCTTATACCTCCTGGTACCCCTACAGCCTGGACATAGATATCTTGGGCCCCCACAAATCTCCTAAGACTCCCAGGATGCCTCCAGCCTGGACGTAGGTATCTTTGCCCCCCACTAACCCGCAAAGCCCCCTGGTACCACTACAGCCTGGATGTAGGAATATGTGCCCCTCATGAACCCTCTAAGCTCTCCTGGGACCTCTAGAGCCTGGAGATTGGTATCTGTGTCCCCCTCAAACTTTCTAAGCCCCCCAGGGACCCCTATGGCCTGATATGTAGGTATCTTTGCACCTCAAGGCCCGTAAAATCCCCCGGACCCGTACAGCCTGGATGTAGGTATGACGGTGCTCCCTGTGGGAGCCAGCTCAGGTCACTCAATCAGGGTGAACTGCAAACAAAACAGGGCAGACAAATCCCAAATGCTGGTGGTTATTTCAATACTTAGATTTACCAAGCCAGCACAAAACAGTTTCTATAGTACCTCACTGGTTACTTAGAAGTTTAAACCACACAGTTCCCTTAAAGTACCCAGCCTCAGGCCTCCATCCAGACACACCAGTCAGATATGATGATGATTCCTGAAAATCTTACTTCAACATATAAAAGAAAAGGTCCTTCCAATCCTAAAGGATGAGCCACATACCCAGGTTAAATTGTAGCTTAGATCTTACCTAAAATACATGCTATAGCCAATTGTTATTAACTAAGCTAAAATTTATTAGAAAAGAAAAGAGAGAGAGTGTTGGTTAAAAGATTAATAGACATATAGACTTGAATTCAATTCTTGAGGTTCAGATACACAGTAGAGATGAGCTTGTAGTTGCCAAAGGTCCTTTTAGAAATAGTCCATAGGTTATTGTCCAATTTCCATATTCAGGGTGGCTCCAGTCAACGACTGGGGATCTCAATCCTTGTGGCTTAAGGTTTCCCCCTCTTGAAACCCAAAGTAGATCTGAGATGAAGAAGGATCCTGTCCCAGGCTTCTTATACATTTCCAGCAGCCTTTCGACCTGAGAAAACAATAGGCTTAACTCTCCTTCCAAACATCCTGGCAATTAGTACAGGGTAATTTATTCATCAAACAGTTCAAATCCACACTGGAGACCTGCCCTACATGCCTATGGGTCCCAATCTGGCTGACTCATTATACGAGGAGCACTTCCATGCTGGGTAAACAATGGTAGCCAATGAGGGAATGTATCAGATTCCAAGTTCAGACTGCAGGATACGTGAATGCTGACTCCCAAGGCTGTGGTTTAGTCCAGGCCTGCATAACCCGTAAAGTGGAAAGGGCAATATTACTCCAAAGAAAACAGCTGAGGGCTGAAACCTCACAGAATGCCCCCCAGCACCGCCCAGCCCCTACGAAACACAACCCCCCCAACACCACCCACCCTGCAAAAACAACGTCACCAGTGCCGCCCAGGCCCCCCGAAACAATCCCCCCAAGTGCCACCCGCCTAGTGGAAACAAAGCCTCCTTCCCCAGCACCTCCCTGCCAAAACAGGGGTAATGAACCTTGCTAATATGTTATAGGGGGCCCCTAAGGTAGTGTAATTAAGGTAAAAGAAAACTGTCTCTTTGCTAGAAGTAGAATAAGATATTCCCCCCACTTGGTAATCAGTTGCCCTGTTGACTGAATGAGGTGTGACTGAGGAAGGCATGGAAGGCAGCACCTCCAGACAGCTGCACCCCTTGGCGAGGGGCTGGGAGCCAGAGCAGATCAGTAGAACAGGTCAGCCACTGACTCACCATTCACTTCCTCAGCCCCTCGCTCACCTCCTCCACACCCCTCCCCTGCTCACCTGCCCTGTCTGTCACTGCCCACCCACTTGCCTCAGCCCCCACGGCTCACCTGCCTGCCCACTCGCTCGCCTCCTCAGCTCTCCCCCACCGCCAGCTCACCTGACCCTCCTCGCAATGCCCGCCCGCTTCCCTCCTCAGACCCCCACTCCCCCAGCTCACCTGCCCGCTGCTCACCTCTGTTCCCCCCCTCCCTGGCTCACATACTCACCCCCCGCCATTGCCCACCAGCTCACCTCCTCAGCCTACCACCCCCGGCCAGTGATGAGCTGCCAAAATCTTAACAACCAGTTCCCTCCTCCCCCCAAGTGGGGGTTGTGGCCCACCCCTGCCCCTTAGGACTCCTGCCCCATCCAACTCCCCACGTTCCTTGACGCCCCCCCTGGGGACCCCTACCCCATCTACCCACCTTCCCTGTCCCCTGCTGCCCCATCCAACCTCTCCTCTCATTCCTGATGCCCCCGGGACCCTTGCCCCATTATACCATCCCTCTCCCTGTCCCCAGATGGCCCCTGGAACCCTTGCCCATGACGGTTCACACGGGAAGGCTGGGAGGGCTGAGAAGCAAACGGCGACTTCGTGCTCAGGCCCAGGGAGGCAGAGGGAAGGTAGGTGAGCTGGTGTGGGGAGCGGTTCCCCAGTGCCCCCCGCGGGTTATCTGCTGCGGTGTGGGCGGTCCACCTGCTCCAGCTCACCCTTTTCTGCAGAACTGCTGCCTGGCCATTCGGTCCCTAGGGTGTAAGAGTGAATGGGATTCTTCCATCCTAAGTGCAGGATTCTGCACTCGTCCTTGCTGAACCTCATCAGATTTCTTTTGCCTCAGTCCTCTAATTTGTCTAGGTCCCTCTGTATCCTATCCCTACACTCCAGGATATCTACCACTCCTCTTAGTTTAGTATCTTCTGCAAACTTGCTGAGGGTGCAATCCACACCATCCTCCAGATCATTAATGAAGATATTGAACAAAACCGGCCTCAGGACCGACCCTTGGGGCGCTCCGCTTGAAACCGGCTGCCAACTAGACATGGAGCCTTTGATCACTGCCCATTGAGCCTACAATCTAGCCAGCTTTCTGGCCGTCTTACAGTCCATTCATCCAGCTCATACTTCCTTAACTTGCTGGCAAGAATACTGTGGGAGACCATATCAAAAGCTTTGCTAAAGTCAAGGAATAACACATCCACTACTTTCCCCTCATCCACAGAGCCAGTTATCTCCTCATAGAAGGCAATTAGGTTAGTCAGGCATGACTTGCCCTTGATGAATGCATGCTGACTGTTTCTGGTCACTTTCCTCTCCTCTAAGTGCTTCAGCATTGATTCATTGAGCACCAGCTGCTCCATGATTTTTCCAGGGACTGAGGTGAGGCTGACTGGCCTGCAGTTCCCCGGATCCTCCTTCTTCCCTTTTTTAAAGATGGGCACTACAGTAGCCTTTTTCTAGTCATCCGGGACCTCCCCCAATCTCCATGAGTTTTCATAGATAATGGGTAATGGCTCTGCAATCACATCCGCCAACTCCTTTAGCACCCTCAAATGCAGCACATCCAGCCCCATGGACATGTGCTGGTCTCCAGTTTTTCTATATAGTCCCAAACCACTTCTTTCTCCACAGAGGGCTGGTCACCTCCTCCCCACTCTGTGCTGCCCAGTGCAGCAGTCTGGCAGCTGACCTTGTTTGTGAAGACAGGGGCAAAAAAAGCATTGAGTACATTAGCTTTTTCCACATCCTCTGTCCACTAAGTTACCTCCCTCATTCAGTAAGGGGCCCACACTTTCCTTGACTTTCTTCATGTTACTAACATACCTGAAGAAACCCTTCTTCTTACTCTTAACATCTTTTGCTAGCTGCAACTTCATGTGTGATTTGACCTTCCTGATTTCACTCCTGGATGCCTGAGCAATATTTTTATACTCCTCCCTGGTCATTTCTCCAATCTTCCACTTCTTGTAAGCTGCTTTTTTGTGTTTAAGATCAGCAAGGATTTCACTGTTAAGCCAAGCTGGTCGCCTGCCATATTTACTATTCTTTCTACACATCAGGATGGTTTTTCCTGCAACCTCAGTAGAGATTCTTTAATCCTTTAGAGGACTGGAACTGATTTCTGTGGAGGCACATATTTGCTAGGTTTTTATGCATTTGCACAGGAAAATATTGACTGTTTGCATTCATTTCAGGGATCCCTATTCAGTGGAACTCCTGAACATAAAGGAAACGCCATTATTTTTGTTGAAGGAAGAGGTTTATAAGGTGGCAATAGGATTTGAACTAAAGACCCTTCGATTTGCAACCAAACACTTTACCACTGAGCTACACCCCCAAGACTGTGGTAGATGTAAGTCAGTAATCTTAAAGATTTTGAAGGACAGGCCCTACCTCGGCGATCTCCTGTTCTCTTCCCAGACCACAGTGCTTTTAAAAATGGGGTTTCATTAAACTTATAGATACATGTAGACACCACAGCTTGCACACCCACCCACATAGCTTCCCCCAGTGACATAGCTACCACCTCTCGGGGAGATGGATTAACTACATGAACGAGACAGCTCTCTCCCCTCTGCTTAGAGCATCTTCATTCTTTATGAATAGCTAGGAAATAACCTCCTGAAAGGACAGTAACCAACTGATCAAATATTGCTGGGTCTGCATTCAATATTGGTAACTGGTCATGCTGGGCAGGATGAGTAGGAGAATCACCAGCAGATTGAGGGAAGTGATTATTCCACTCTACTCAGCAGTGGTGAGGCCACATCTTTTTTTTTTTTTAATTAAGTAATTGGAGATATATCTATTTCCTAGAACTGGAAGGGATCTTGAAAGGTCATCGAGTCCAGCCATCTGCCTCCACTAGCAAGACCAAGTACTGATTTTTGCCCCAGATCCCTAAGTGGCCCCCTCATGGAGTGAGCTCACAACCCTGGGTTTAGCAGGCCAATGCTCAAACCACTGAGCTATCCCTCCCCTCCTTCTGGAGCATTGCGTCCAATTTTTGCCCTTCCACTACAGAAACAAATTGGAGAGAGTCTAGGGGAGGGCAACAAAAATGATTAGGGGGCAGGGGACTTATGAGGAGAAGCTGAGATCAGAGCCACCCGGGGGGGGGGCAAGTGGGGCAATTTGCCCCAGGCCCTGCAGGGATCCCATGAGAATATATTATTCTATAGTATTGCAACTTTTTTTTAATAAAGGGGCCCCCAAAATTGTTTTGCCTCAGGCCCCCTGAATCCTCTGGGCAGCCCTGCCCACTCCACCCCCTTGACTCATTCTCCTCCCTCTGAGGCCCCACCTGTGTTCTGCTCTCACTCCCTTTTGGCCACTCTCCCACCCCTGCTCTTTCTCTTTGGCTGAGGCCTGCTAGTCCACCTTTTGCTCACTCCTCTCCTCCCTGAAAGCCTCCTTGTGTCTCTCCACCCCCGCCCCCAAGGTCTACCTGCTACCCCCACCTCTCTGTCCTTCCCCTGAGACTCACCCTGCCCAAACCTCTCTGCCCCCTCCCCTAAGACCAGCCCTGCCCAGCACTCACACCTCTCTATCCCCTCCCCTGACCTGCCCTGTCGACCACCCACACCTCTTTGCCCCGCCCATGAGACCGGCCCTTCCCACCACTTGCACCTTTCTGCCCCTCACCTGAGGCCCGCCCTGTCCACCTCTTTCCTCGGTCATCTGTTGTTGTTCCTTGAAACATCAAGGATGGAATAAAAAGCTGAGTTTACTCCAGGGTGAGGAAAGAAAGGAGCCACCAACCCCCTGACAAAGCTCAGTGCCCCAGAGAAAACCTGCCCCCTGATATTGCAATCCCTGATGTGCTGGGGATATGATGGTAAAGGAACTGTCTGAATGATCAAGGCAGGAAATGGACAACAATCTACACCACAAACACACTCTCCTGATGCTCCAGCCAGAAGGGAAATGAGCAGGAATTCTTGCAGTTCAGCCATGGACACACTTACACAATGGCACAGCAGTGTGTGTGTTGTGGAAGCTGGTCTGAGGCAACAACTGGAATTGATCACTCAGTTAGAACAGAACTGGAGTGTAGTGAGAGGCCCATCTCAAGCAGGTAGTTGTGGCCGAGTGGTTAAGATGATGGATTAGAAATCCATTGGGGTCTCCCTGCAGAGGTTCAAATCCTGCCAACGAGAGAGGAAGTTGTGGTCCCTTAGTTTCAACAGAGCTGGGTCTTGTCCCACTCTCAAGCTGTGGCAACACTACTGAGTAATGTGGCTTTAAAGGGTCTGAATTAAACGGCCGTTGCATGTCCACACTCTGCTCCTTGTGTTACCAGAGCACATCCAGGCTGGACTCTTGAATGGCCAAAGAGAGCAGTGCATTGTGGGTAGCTGTGCAACTGGCTGGTGGTGCTTTGCGAAAGGTTTGAAATGCCTCACAAGCTGGTACAGCATCACATGATGAAAGTTTCTCTATCCCATTGTTCCATGGGAATCCTACTAGATTGTCAACTGCAATGTGTTTGGGGGGGGGGGGGGAAGAGTGAGTGTGTGGCGCACTGTCTCTAAGGTCCAGACAGGTGCTGCAAGCAACCAGTCCTGAGGCAGGGGGAGGGAGACAGCCCCAACATCAACCCCTGCTTCCCTCACTTGCTCAGGTCAGCACAGCAGCCTCTGACACACACGCACACATTCGTGCCTGCTCAGCTCTGTGTCAGGGGTGCTGAAATAGGGGGTTAGAGGGCTGTGGCTCCACCACTGTTTACCAGCTGTTAGGACCAGTGATGGAGTGGGGGGAAGGGAGGAGTATTAGGGGGGAAGAGGCATTCTGTGGGTGTGGCCTCTGGGGGAGGGGTGGTGTGAGTGTGGGTCCTTGAGGAAGGGGTGTCATGGGAGTGCCACAGTTCAGACGACGGTGCCCCCTCCCACTGTAAGGAAGCTCCTGCCGCCACTGCTCTGTGTTCATAGCGCAGGAGAGAGCAGCATCCACGGCAGTCATTTGCTCCCCGGGGCTCCGGCATGGGGGCTTGGGAGATGATCTAAAGGGCCCGGGGCTCCGGCCACTGCAGGGAGCCCCAGGCCCTTTAAATCACCAGCCTGGGGAAGCCGGGAGAGGCTGGCACAGCGTACCCGCTCTTGCCGGTATCCCATACTGGACTGGACTGACTTACTTTCACCTCTGGAAGGTCCTCACATGGATCAATAACTGGTTAAAAGCTAGGAAACATAGGGTAAAAATAAATGGTCAGTTTTCAGGATGCAAACAGATAACTAGTGGTGTCTGTACTGGAACCAGGACTAGTCAACATATTGATAAATGATCTGTTAAACAGTGAGGTGACAAAATTTGCAGATGATCCAAAACTACTGAGGATAGTTAAGTGCAAAGCAGCCTGTGAGGAGTTAATAAGAGATTTCACAAAACTGGGTGAAAGGGCAACAAAATGGCAGATGAAATTCAATGCTGATGAATGCAAAGTGATGCACATTGGCAAACACAATCCCAACTCTACATATAAAACGATGGGATGTCAAATAGCTGTTGCCACTCAAGTGAGAGATCTTGGAGTCACTGTGGATAGTTCTCTGCAAACATCCACTCAGTGTGCAGCAGCCGGCAAAAAGCAAACAGAATGTTGGGAATCATTAAGAAAGGGATAGAAAATAAGAAAGAAAATCTTATTGCCGCTGTATAAATCCATGGTACGCCCACATCTTGAATGCTGCATGCAGATATGGTCACCTCATCTCAGAAAAGATGTATTGGAATTGGAAAATGTTCAGAAAGGGGTATGGAGTGTCTGCCATCTGAGGAGAGAATAATAAGACTGGGACTTTTCATCTTGGAGAAAAGTTGACTAAGGGAGGATATGATAGAGGTCTATAAAATCATGGCTGGTGTGGAGAAAGTAAATAAGGAAGTGTTACTTATTCCTTCTCATAACACAAGAACTTGGGGTCACCAAATAAAATTAATAGGCAGCACGATTAAAACAAACAAAAGGAAGTATTTTTTCACACAGTCAACCTGCGGAACTCCTTGCCAGAGGATGTTGTGAAGGTCAAGACAATAACAGGGCTCAGAAAAAGAGCTAAATCGATTCATGGAGGACATGCTCTGAGCCAGGATGGGCAGGGAAGGTGTCCCTAGTCTCTGTTTGCTGGGAGCGGGTGACAGGGGATAGATCACTTGATGATTACCTGTTCTGTTCATTCCCTCTGGGGCACCTGGCTTTGGCCGCTATGGGAAGACAGGACACTGGGCGAGATGGACCCAGTCTGACCCAGTCTGGCTGCTCTTACTTCCTTATGCTCCTTTCATACAGATGCCTGGGATTCTGCCTGACAATGTGTCCCTGAGGTCTCAGCCAAAATGCCCAGACAGGCAAACACTCTGGGCTCCTGAAGCCTCTGCCCCCCACCTAGTGCCTATGGCTCATCCCTGCCCCTTGCTGCTGCTCCTTGCTGTAGAAGATGAAAGGAGCGGACGCAGCGCAGGAGCCTTCTGGGGATGCAGATCTGAGGCTTTGGGAGAGACACATTGTCTGAGACATCAGGGCGCTGTAAACCATGCAGCCACCCCCTCAATCAGGGGCCTGTTCCAGCCCTGAGTCTGGGTTACCATCATCCCTCCCACACAGCAGGGTGCCCACTGTTCTGTATTTGGTTGTCATGGTTTTTGTTCCCATGCAACTGAGTTAGATTATTAGGGGTTAGCCCAGCTAGCTTCGGCCGGTTGGGTTAGCTCTGTGTCTGTAAATAAATGGTAGTTTTGTTAGCTGTCTGCTGTCTGGCCTCAAGTGATTTCTTCCTAAACCGGCTGCCCCCAAGGATATAACAAGTGGCAACGAGGATGGGATTCCGGTGCTGCTCCAGCAACACAAGGAAGTAGAAGTCAAGGTACAGAAAGTGAAACTAAAAATCATGGCTACTCTGACTGGGCCACTGGAACCTTTTGATGAGAATATGGAGCAGTGGCCTGCGTATACTGAGTGTTTTGAGCTTTTTGTTATTGCAAATGACATTCCAGAAGAGAAGAAGGTGCCCATATTCTTAAGTGTTGTAGGAGCTAAAACCTACTCCCTGTTACGCAGCTTACTATACCCTGTTAAGCCTGAGACTAAATCTTGCAGTGACATGGTGGAAATCCTGGGGTCCCATTTTTCCCCAAAACCACTGCTAGTTGCTGAAAGATATCGATTTCACAAGAACCTACCCACAAAACTGTGAAGATTCAGGAATGTTACCCCTGTGGTAAGCCAGGTCACCAGGCATCAGAATGCTGGTGTAAAGACCTGGTGTGTCGACACTGTGGCAAAAAGAGACACATTGAGTGTGCCTGTAAACAAAAGAACAAGAGGCCTGTGGTTTGGCCGACAAAAAGAGGAACCCTGCATACCCTAGAGCAGACCCAGGATGATCAAGGTGGCACCTCATCGCAAGCGGAAGTGCCACTGCATGTTTTGTCTTTGGCAGTGGGCTCACATGAATTCGGGATAACCCCGTTATTGGATGGCAAACCTATATGCATGGAACTGGACACCGGTGCAGCTGTCTCGCTGGTCTCCGAAACTGTGTATATAGAAAAGCTACAGCCTCTTCCGCTTAAGGCAACAAAAACTGTTCTGAAGACGTATACGGGAGAAGCTGTGCCCATGTTGGGCACTATTGATGTTAAGGTGGAGCTCAACGGACGGGCTGCTAAATTGCCACTGTTTGTGGTGAGAGGTAACTACCCAGCCTTAATGGGTAGGTCTTGGCTTGGGCAGATTCAGCTGACCTGGGCAGAAGTGCACCGGATGACTAAAGAAGAAACCAGTCTAACCCCTATACTAAGGAAACATGCTGCTGTTTTTGGAGATGATTTGGGAAGTATGAAGGGAATCACTGTGACATTGAACATTAAACCTGATAGTCCACCAAAATATCTGAAAGTCTGTACTGTGCCATATGCCATCAGGCCAAAAGTCGAAACAGACCTGAAGCGCCTGGTCACCAATGGAGTCCTAACACCAGTTACCCATAGTTCATGGGCCACACCTATCGTTCCAATAGTGAAGAAAGATGGCTCTCTCCGGATTTGCGGTGATTTTAAAGTCACTGTCATCCCAGTGTTGTGTGCAGAGCAATACCCTCTTCCCTGCATAGATGACCTCTTCGCAGGCCTGGCTCGGGGACAAAAGTTCAGTAAGATTGATCTGAGTCAAGCATATTTACAGAAGCATGTCGATTATAAGTCCTAAGATCTGTTGACTATTGTGACTCATAAGGGGCTCTATCGATACTGTCGCCTACCCTTCAAATAATGTCTGCTCCCGCCCTGTTCCAGAGGGCTATGGACCAGATCTTGTGTGGCTTGTCAGAAGTTCAGTGCTATCTGGATGATATCCTGGTCACTGGAAGGAATGAAGAGGATCACTTAAAGAATTTAGAGGCTACCCTACAAAGACTGGAAGAGTATGGTCTATGACTTCGCAAAGACAAGTGTGAATTCTTCAAGCTCTCTGTTGAATATTTGGGACACATCATTGATTCTGCAGGTCTTCATAAGGCCCCTGCAAAAGTTAAAGCTATGGTAGAGGCTCCCCCACCTTGAAATGTAAGCCAGCTGCACTCGTTTCTAGGACTACTGAACAATTATGGAAAGTTCATCTCACAGTTAGCCACGCTGCTAAAACCACTTCATGAGCTCCTGGGGCAGAACAAGGCCTGGAAGTAGACTGAAGCCTGTGATGTTGCATTTAACAAAGCTAAGGATGCACTGCTAAATTCTGAAGTTCTAATGCACTTTGATCCATCCTTACCCCTACAATTGGCTGCGATGCCTCCCCTTACGAAATGGGAGCAGTCGTGTCACACATTATGCCTTCTTTAGAAGAGATACCTATTGCTTTTGCTTCATGCACTCTAAGCAAAGCAAAAACTAACTACTCCCAAATCGAGCGTGAGGCATTAGGAATTGTTTCTGGAATTCGGAAGTTTCATCAGTACCTGGTTGGGCGAAAGTTTACTCTTCTCACAGACCATCGACCTCTGACGTCAATTTTTGGACCCTACACAGGCATTCCCCCATTAGCTGCTAGTTGTATGCAACGTTGGGCATTGTTATTTTCAGCACACACTTATAAAATTAAATATCGGAAATCCACTCTGCACGGCAATGCAGATGGCCTCTCAAGGTTGCCTTTGCCGATCAAACATCAAGATAGTGCCCAAAAGGAAATCTTCTACTTTGATCGGGTAAAGAATACACCCATCACTGCAACTCAGATAAAGAAGGCAACTCGCGTTGGCCCAGTATTGTCCCAAGTTATGGACCTGGTGATGCATGGAAAATCTCGACAAACCTTTCCGGTCTCATCCGACCTTGTTACCTACATGTCCAGGAGGACGGAGTTATCGGTCCAATCCGGTTGTTTGCTGTGGGGGAGACGTATTATTATTCCACCACCACTTAGATCACAGATGTTAGAACAGCTACATTCCAGTCACTGTGGAATAGTGCACATGAAGGAAATTGCACAAAGCTATTTTTGGTGGGCTGGATTGGACAGTGCTATTGAAGAGAAAGCAAAAGCTTGTATGTCACGTCAGGGTATGAGGAATGCACCCCAGTGGGCACCCCTACACCCATGATACTGGCCTGAAAACCCGTGGCAACGTATTCACAATGACTTTGCTGGCCCCCTTGAAGGAAGCATGTTCTTGGTGGCAGTAGATGCCCATTCTAAATGGCCAGAAGCCTCTATAATGCAGTTCACTACTGCAGAGTATTGTCCAAAAACTACGGGGACTCTTTAGTAATTTTGGTTTCCCAGAGGAACTTGTGAGCGACAACGGACTGCAGTTCGTCCCTCAGGAGTTTCAAAATTTTATGAAGGCAAATGGGATACACCACATCACGTCAGCACCATATCATCCATCTACGAATGGATTAGCTGAAAGATTTGTGCAGACAATGAAACACGCTTTGAAATCAGCAAGGGGACAACACTCCATTCAAAAGCGTCTGGATACCTTCTTACTTTCCTACAGAAACACACCTCATGCTACCACCCAGGCATCCTCGGCTTTTCTAATGATGGGACTACAGCTGCGCACTTGCTTTGATCTGCTGAAACCTTCTGAACCCTGACAAATTGTGCAACATCAGCAGCAACATCAAGTCATCAGACATGCACCCAGAGCAAAAGACCGAACTTTTAGCCCGGGACAGCCAGTTTTGGCTCAGAATTATACTTCTGGAACTAAATGGGTCCCTGCCACGATCATCACTCAAACAGGACCTGTTTCCTACACAGTTCGGACTGCAGAGAATCTTACCTGGCGGCGACATGTAGATCAGCTGTTGCCAGATCATGCCAGTCCTCAGACACATCTGCAGTTGAGTGGTGTGACTTCACCTCTTCTGGTCAGACACTGACTCACGAATCACCTATTCCTGACTATTCTTCTCCCTTACTGCCAGCGGCTGAGATACCCCTTTGCCCAGCATGAGCTGATACCACCTCCTCACCTGTTCGTGCTGCAGACTCTAAGCCCATGGTACTTTTGGGTGCAACAACACCAGAAGTTTGCCGTAATCCACCTAGAGACAGAAGGCCTCCTCATCGGCTGGATCTTTAGCTAGAGTGAACCCACAGTTATGGGACAAAATAATTCCCGGGGTTTAGCCTGGAATGGAGGCAGTCTACCCTCCTTCTCTAGTCTAGTATCAGAGGGGTAGCCATGTTAGTCTGGATTTGTAAAAGCAGCAAAGAATCCTGTGCCACCTTATAGACTAAAAGACGTTTTGGAGCATGAGCTTTCATGGGTGAATACCCACTTTGTCAGATGCATGTAGTGGAAAGTTCCAGGGGCAGGTATATATATGCAGGCAAACTAGAGATAATGAGGCAGTTCAATCAGGGAGGATGAGGCCCTGTTCTAGCAGTTGAGGTGTGAAAACCAAGGGAGGAGAAACTGGTTTTGTAATTGGCAAGCGATTCACAGTCTTTGTTTAATCCTGAGCTGATGGTGTCAAATTTGCAGATGAACTGAAGATCAGCAGTTTCTCTGCTGTACCCAGCAGCCTCCTACTGCAAGACAAACCCAAGAAAGACACCAGCAGGACTCCACTGGCCATCACATACATTCCCCAGGTAAAAACTCTCCGACACATCATCAGGGATCTACACCCCATCCTGGACAATGATCACACACTTTCACAGGCCTTGGGTGGCAGGCCAGTCCTCGCTCACAGGCAATCTACCAACCTCAAACATATTCTCACCAGTAACTGCACACTGCTCCATAGTAACTCTAGCTCAGGAACCAATCCATGCAACAAACCTCAATGCCAACTCTGCCCACATATCTACACCAGTGACACCATCACAGGACCTAACCAGATCAGCCACACCATCACCGGTTCATTCACCTGCCATCATATGCTAGCAATGCCCCTCTGCTATGTACGTAGGCCAAACTGGACAGTCGCTACGGAAACGGGTGAATGGACACAAATCAGATATTAGGAATGGCAATATACAAAAACGTGTAGGAGAGCACTTCAACCTCCCTGGCCACACTATAGCAGACCTTAAGGTGACCATCCTGCAGCAAAAAAGCTTCAGGACCAGACTTCAAAGAGAAACTGCTGAGCTTCAGTTCATCTGCAAATTTGACACCGTCAGCTCAGGATTAAACAAAGACTGTGAATGGCTTGCCAATTACAAAGCCAGTTTCTCCTCCCTCGGTTTTCACACCTCAACTGCTAGAACAGGGCCTCATCCTCCCTGATTGAACTGCCTCATTATCTCTAGCTTGCCTGCATATATATACCTGCCCCTGGAACTTTCCACTACATGCATCTGATGAAGTGGGTATTCACCCACGAAAGCTTATGCTCCAAAACATCTGTTAGTCTATAAGGTGCCACAGGATTCTTTGTTGCCTCTAGTCTAGTGTGTGCTTTATTTAGGGGAGGTGTTCTTATTAGCGGGGGAGGAAAATGTTGTGTATTTGGTTGTCATGGCTTTTATTCCTATGGCAACTGAGTTAGATTATTTGGGGATAGTCCAGCCAGCTTCAGCCTGTTAGGCGAGCTCTGTGTCTGTAAATAAATGGTAGTTTTGTTAACTGTCTGCTGTCTGGCCTCAAGTGATTTCTTCCTAAACTGGCTGCCCCCAAGGATATAACACCAACCCAGCGTGGCTTCTCCTCCTCTTCCCCAGCTTGGTGCTTCTCCCCCTCCCTCCCCCAACTGCAGCTCCTGCAGGGGCCCAGGGCTTCTCCTCCTCCCTCCCCTCCCCAGCGTGGCTCCAGTCCATTCCGGGGCTTCTCCTTCCCCTACTCCAGCTCGGCTTCTCTCCCCTCCCCCGCCCCTTCTGTCACTATCTGGAGCTTCCTTTCCCATAACCTTCCACTGCCCCGAGCCCCAGCCTAGCTGGGCTCCCTGGGGCACCCGATGCTGCTGTGGTCGAAGCCGAGCCTGGTGGGCAGGGAGCAGCGATTCATGAGGATGCCATGGCAGAGCCATCAGCCCAAGGTGTGCGGGGCAGCCCAGGGAAGCGGGGCGGGCTGTGCTGCTGCTGGCCCCGCACCCCCGCCCACCCCGACACCTGAGGCTGTTTGGGGGGGGACTCACTCAGCCCCCGCAGGAGCAGGGAGGGGGGAGCATCTGACCTAACATCCCACTGCCCCCAGAGCCCCGCCCCCAGGAGCTGCCCCACCCCTTGCCTGTGCCAGAGCCCCACCCCAAGGAGCTGCCCTGCCCCAGGCAGTGCCAGAGCCCCTCCCCCAGGCTCTGGGATTTGTTCTCCTGCCTCCTTCTTCCCAGTACCCCCCACTCCCAGCTGCTCCCTCCCTGTGTCTGCAAACACTGCCCCGGGCGGGTCGCTGGGGCTGACTCTGCTGGCTGAAGTAGCCTCCATCTCTGCTCACCTCGGGGGGAGAGGAGGGACGAAGAGAGGAGATGGTCTCAGAGTGTGAAAGCAAAATTAGGGGGCAGGGAAAGGAGGACTGTTTGGAAAGCTGGGTTTTTTGTGGGGGCAGGGGGTGAGCCAGAGGGAGTCAGAAGAAGTTGGGCAGCAGAGGCTCATGGAAATTGAGGGGAACCCCCTGGGTGTCCCAGTGTTGGCCAGGGATTGTACAGCACCCAGTGCAATGTGGGGTCCTGATCTCAGTCATGGTCTGTGCAGCACCTGGGAGCCCTGATGTCTATTTCCTGATCACAGGCACTGGGAATGGACAGAGAGAAAACCTCAGCACCTGAAGGGTTAATGCAGCCCTGTGTGCAACCCCTGCTGGGTGGTCCTGCTGCTCTCATGAGGGGTTGGCTTAATAGACCAACAACCCAGTCCCAGTCCCATGTGGTCTAGTGATCTGCATTCCTGATTTTCACCCAGGTGGTCTAGGGTTCAATTCCCAGTGTGGGAATAGTGCAGAGCTTTTGCTCAGAGGGGAGGAAGGGCAAGGGGGAGGGATCCTAGAAGTAGGGCATTTGGGACAGTGTGGGGAGGGGATCCCAGAAGTGGGGGTTGGGGGCAGAGGTCTGAGGGGAGATCAGGGATGGATCCCAACATTGCGGAAAGTGGGCAGCATGGAGAGTCCAGGCCTGGCATGGGGACGGGGAAGAGTGACTCTGTCCTTCTAAACTCAGCACTGGCAGACTAGGCAGACTTGGAAGAATTACTTATTTGTTAGTAAATGTCAATTTCTGTGTAAACACACAACCCAATGGCAAAATATTTCCATTGATAATCATCAAAATTGACAGATGGGCAAAGTAAGAAACATGCTGCTTGAGAATTTATTCTGCTCTAATCCTATAAGGGTCCCTTCTGCCTTAGATGCCACCATGTGGGTGTTTCATTTCCCTCCCCATTTTCACACAGAGACACAATTTCCTTTGCAAGGATCCATGAACAGTAAAATCTTCCTGTGTCACTTGTCTGAGCCAGGGCATTCAATTTCACTGAAACCTTCTCTCCTGCAATGGCAATGGTCAAACAGAGGGGATGTGGCCACCTTCACCCCTGGCAGTGAGATATTCCATCTCCTCTTTCTTCAGGCTGCTGCTGTTATTCCATGAATCATCAAGGATGGAATAAAAAGCTGAGTTTACTCCAGGAAGAGGAAAGAAAGGAGCCACCAACTCCTTGAAAAATCTCAGTGACCAGAGAATACCTGCCGCTGTTATTGGAATCCCTGATGTGTTGGTAGCTTGTTTATTTACACTGAGGATTGAGTCCTACTTTGTGCACCATGTTTGAGAATGAAAATCCTAACCCACCCTTTGAAATAACGACTGCAGCAGGACATGTTTATGTCCCTCTCCCAAAGCAGACAGACCGATGGAGAAATGCCATGAGTCCAAGGTAATACTTCACTGCGGTTTTACCATTTCCACTCGCTAAACTCCCTCCCAACCTTCTGGGCTCCTAGAGCAGGGTACAGAGCCTGAGCCGAGATACGTATAATGCAACTTCACAGACCAAGCCGCATGACCCTGATTAATCTGACAGGGGCCAGCCATGGTGTTTCATTGCACTGTAGATGCATGCTAATGTTATGTCTACACTGTGATTAAAACACGCAGGGCACCTGTCTCAAAGCCCGGCCAGCTGACTCAGGGTTATGGGGCTTGGGCTGCAAGACTATAACATTACAGTGCAGACAGATGGGCTTGAGCCCAACCTCAGAGACCCCAGGAGGGTGAGGGTTTCTGAACCCAGGCTTCAGCGTGAACACAAATATCTGCACCACAGTTTTTAGCCCCTCAGCGTTAGCTCCATGAGCCCAAGTCAGATGACCCAGGCCAGCCATGCTGCCATCTTTATCCTAGCAGAGATGGACTCTACGGGTACATCTCCAGATGTGGCACGCTGTGCTCAGAGTAGCACCTTGAAGCCCCATATTCACCACTCTCATATAATGATGATACGGTTTGTACAAAGTCTGCCTGGTGAGGTATCATTTCAAAAGTCTTGATCTGTTGAACATTAATATTGTGTTGGTCTGTGTGTGTAGCATTGGCTGGGAAGTTATGAAGTTTGCTCTGTGTGTGTTACTGAGATATGTTATGAGGTTGGGAAATGCCCACCACCAGCCTTTCAGGTGTGACAATGGAGGAACCAGACTCGCTGCTGGCCCATGAAAGGGATCCACACTCCCAAGGACTATCCCAGGAACCGTGTACAATGCAGACTTCTCCGAGATAACACAGCAACACTGGGCACTGCTTGACTCACATCCTAGCAAAGGAGCTTTCTAGAAAGTTGGAAGGAACTATGAAAGAGGGGTAGAGACATCATGACTTGGCCTCTCTCCCCACAACTCAACAGCTGGAAACACACCTGGATGACAAAACTGATTCAGAAATCAGAAGAGAATAATAATAATGCATTCAAACCAAAGTCCCCAAACAGACTAGGGTATTGGTTTTTCAGCAGAAAATTTTCAGTTTGGGGGATTTTCTTTTCCCAGTCAGACTTTGCCAAGGGAAGCAGAGAGAAAATGTTTGAGTTGCCTCCTTCAGAACAGCTTGGCCTAGACACTAGCTCTGGTTTACTGTTGAGGCCTTGCTCAGGATGGGAGTATTTTAAGAATTTGGGCAGGTCCCAGGGTGTTTGGGGGAGATTATGAGGATGTTATCTTTTGAGAAAAAATCTAAGAAATACAGGACTAGAAAAAAACATTTTAGAAATGTGGGATTTAGACATTTTATTTACAGCAATGAGGGGTCTGAATTTCTCAGAAGGTTTTTGTTTGCAGGAAGCAACATTGCTAGAGCTGTTATTGTCCCAAAGGGGGAGATGGTTGTCTATAAAGGAGGGGTGAAGACCAAATGCCTCCAATGAGGATGGGATTCAAAGCCATGCGTGCAGAGCACAATGGATTAGCAGTTCATCACCTTAACCACTTGGTCACCTCACCTGAGCTGTCAGGAAATGGACAGGAAGAGAAATTTAAGGCCAGCAGAAATAGGGATATGATGGAGTTTTTAAATACTAAGCGTAAGCAGGGGCTGAATGAGCTCCCCACTCACATCTAGTGAGGAACTGGGGGAAAGACTTCAGGAACAGACCCTGTTTGCATAGACACACCTACTCTGCCTAGGTATGCTGCATGATGGGGTCGCTTTCCCAAAATGACCAGTTTGGGGTGGTGGTGGGTTACAAATCACTTTAGGACTGAGTGGAATGAAATGTTATTCTACTTCCTGTATGAGTGAAGGGCAGCAGAACATACCTATTGCGTTCTGATGGAGGGGTAGGCACCTCAGGGCCTGAGCCAGCCCCTATGGAGGGCAGGGAGGGAGCATTACTCTGCAGCACTCTGTCCCAGCTCTTCCCCAACCCCACCCTTAGCCTGAGACTCTTTCTCCCAGCCCAGCATCGACCCCTTTACCACTGTCCACACCCCTCTCCCCAGCAAGCAACAGCCCCACTCCCAGCCCCAGTTCTCGACTGTGGCTTCTGAGGGGCCACAGCCATGGATAAGAGGGCACATTGTGAAATGTTTGGGGACCACTGGTTTAGGGTGACATCCTCAATCACTTCTCTGCCACCACGGGCAGCCCAGAGCCCTTTGAATACCGGCAGCGGCTGAGATTTAAAGGGCTCAGAGATCCCTGCGGCTGCAGGCAGCCCAGAGCCCTTTCAATCCCGGCCACAGCTAAAGCGGGTGGAGTGGGGCTGGGATTTCAAGGGCTTAGGCTCCTCTCAGCAACAGCTCTGGGCCCTTTAAATCGCTGCCCCTGCCCCATAAAGCTCCGGATTCCCCCAGCCACCGAGCCCCAGGCCCTTTAATTTGACTCTGAGGGCTCCCAGGCACCTCTTCAGCTGGGAGCCCCTGGTTGATTTAAAATCAAGTATCACCACCCCACCTCCAACCTTCCTTTTTGACCCACAGCTGTTTTGGTGGGACGGTGCTGGGGAAGGAGGGTTTGTTTCTGCAGGGCTGGGCGGGGTGTTTCCACCGGGCCGGGAAGTCCTGAGGTGGGGGTGGTTCCGCAGGGCCGGGGGGTTTCCGCCCTTTGCTGTTTTCTTTAGAGTAATGTGGCCCTCGCCGCTTTACGAGTTGTGCAGGCAGGCTGACGGCATTCGCTGGGCTTCTCGCTTGTGTGGATTCTCTGATGGGTAATAAGGTTTGAGCTGCGATTGAATGTTTTCCCACACTCACGGCATTCGTAGTGCCTGTCTCCTGTGTGGATTCTCTGATGCCTAATAAGGGCTGATCTTTGAGTGAAGAGTTTTCCACACTCACGGCATTCATAGGGCCTCTCCCCTGTGTGGAGTCTCTGATGTTGAGAAAGGCGTGATCTGTAAGTGAAGTTTTTCCCACACTCAGCGCATGTATTTTTTTGCTTTTCCCTGCAGATTTCCTGCTGTATTCTGGTTTCCTTAAGGCCCTTCTGAGTTCCCTGACAGGAAATAAATTTATCCATTTTCTCCCCTGGTTGGTTTCCCTGCTCTTTTTCTGGTCTGTGCTGAACCTCACAGGATCTTCCCTGCTTGTGACTGCTGGACACATTCCTTCTCATTCATTGCGATAATGCTCTGTGTTTATCCATTTGCTCAACATTTCCCTGCTGAGAATTCTGCTCCTCTTTCTCACAAGTCATTGCATCACCTGCTGTGATAGAAACAGAAACCTCAAACAGGGATGGAAAGGCGAAGGCCAAACCAAAACAAGTGCTGGAGAGAGGTCAAATAAAAATCAGGAAATCAGCTCCCCCCAACTGGAGAGAGGAGGGGATCAATTCAGCCTTCACATCCCATCCAACTTCGCAGGGGGAAGGGAGAAAGTTACTGCCCGGTGTCTGCTAGGATCTATAGGAAGCCTTGAGCTATATTTACCCTGCCGATGCGACCCCTGCTATGGACAATAATGAACTGAGAGACTTCCCAAGACCTTTGTGGGGCATCCCAGATGTTTCCTTCAGGCACTTACAGATTCTGAGTTGGTTTAATGTTTCCTCATCTGTGCGGGGAGATCTCAGAATCTCTCTTTCCTCTGAACCCTGCAGCTCTGGGAGCCATGGCTCTTCCTCTTGTTCCAGCTGGGAGATCACAGCACGTTGGAAAACCAGAAACCCTGCTCAGATGAAAGAAAACAAAGGAGTTTAGTTGATTTCATAAAACTTAATCATTAAAAACATTCTATTAATTTATCTTCAGTGCTTAGTGTGACCTGGTGTGCCTGGGGCAGTCCTCACTGAAAATGCCAAGGTCAGAGCAGGCTGAAAAAGGGAGAGCAGATGCTCCCCAAACTGGTGGTTAACACTGAAGTTAAACTCACTGACTAGTCACAAACTGTGCTTCTGATCCCACACACTGGTTAACGATACTCTTAAAAAAGAAATCACACGGCCCGCTTTATTGCATGACAGTTTTCTGACTCCTAATCAGCAACTAGGTTCCGTACAGTGAGAGTTATTTAAAAACTCTGCTCACTGTGATACAGCATGGCCAGAGGGCAGCAGGAGAGTGATCCTAATTGGATCCAGGAAGTGGGTGGGTGGAAGGTTAGCCACATTACCCAGTCACTATAGGTTTGGATCTCATCCAAAATACCATGCTGACAGCCAATCCTTTAGCAGTTAAACTAAATGTTTAGAAGAAAGAACGAATGAAAGAATGAAGTTAAATTCCATCCTTCCAGACTATTCTTTAGCATCTAAACTAAAGGTTTAAATGAAAGAAAGACAGAAAGAAGTTAAATGGAAAAGCAGTCAGATACATTCCAAAATGGATATATCAGGTTCTTAGCAGTATTGGTGAGTTGCTGGCTTGAAAGTCTGTCTGGAACGCATCCACAGCTTGGATGGGTCATTCAGTCCTTTGTTCCAGGGTTCAATTTGTAGAGAAGTTGCTCCAGAGGTAGGAAGGGGGATTGAAGACAAGATGGAGATGATGCAGCTGCACTTTATATTCCTTTTGCCATGTGGCTTGTACTTCCTGTGTCCCAAATACAAGCTTCACAGCACATGGCATGGAAAAGCTTTGGAGGTCTCATTACACAGGCATACCCCAGCATGTCTTGCTGACTCAATAGGTGTATCCCCTTGGTCCTTGGGTTCATTGTACAGCTGATGACCCTCAATGGGCCATCAAACAGGCTAGGCAGTGTTGATGCCAATATGTCTGGGGGTGTCACCCAGAAACACTGCACAAGTCTGGAAATACAGATATACCTACATATCTGTAACTCACAATACAAGTATGATAGAAACATAGAAACAAAACTATCATACATGGCAAATCATAACATTTTCATTGCCACTTTACATGGCATACTTAGCATGATTAATTGCAATTTTATCAGATTATATTACTTTATTATTAATACCAAAGGGTCTCACAATTTCATGCAGTCTCACACTTGCTAAACTAGTGAATTCCCAGGACCAGTTCCCCAGGTCCTTGAAGATGCCAAACATTGTGCTTATGAGGGACTGAAATACCCACACATCTGCTGGGAACACACACACAGACACTGTGTCAGTCTATACCCCTCTGTTCACTCTTCTAGAAAATTATGATCAATTTTGTACCCAGTATGGCTTGTGAGGTATCATTAGAAAACACATAACCTACTGAATATTATCTTCCTGTTAAAATGTGTAGTAACACTGTATGTAAAATTGTGAGATTTTACAGTATGATATTACTGAAAAAGTTTCAGTTCTGGGGAACACCCACAGACCAGTTCCTCAGAGACAGCAAGGCAAACAGCTGGTCCAATAGCCATTCTCCTGCAGGGGGAAGGTGTGAAGACATTAAGGGCTGATCTACAGTATGGGGGGAAATCGCTCTTAGATACGCAACTTCAGCTACGTGAATAACGTAGCTGAAGTAGAATATCTAAGATCAGATTACTCACCCATCCTCACCATGTGGGATCGATGTCCGCGGCTCCCCCTATCGAATCCGCAACTCGATTGGGGTTGGTGGAGTTCCGGAATCGATATAAGCGCGCTCGGGGATCGATATATGGCGTCTAGATGAGATGCGATATCTATCTATCCCCGAGCAATCGATTTTAACCCGCCGATACGGTGAGTAGTCTAGACGTAGCCTTACATTCCATCACAGGGACCTATTAAGGCTGTTGTGGAAAACAACCACAGGACTGATTTTGAATCAGCTCAGCCTGAGGCTCTTTTCTTGGTTACAAGGACGCAGGGGGCGACAGCTATTGGAATACTGTCCCCGAGCTAAAAATCACACAAGCCTTTTACAACTTAAAACCACAAACAATGACACATACGTTGCACATTAATTTCCTTATTTGGAACATATTGCAAAATATGATGCAGGTCAAAAGCAAGCTGAACAATCAGTTTTCCATATTTGGCCTTTCCTGTTATTTTTATTACACCTGGTGATATGGGAGCTAGACTCTCCATGTCTCAAGAAATGTCACTTCCAACCTAGGCCATTTTCACATGCTAGGGTACAATCTAGATCAGTGAGGAGTTGTGTCATCTGTAATCCTGGGTGAGATTCAGTGTTCTGCTGCTGGAGCTCCCCTGTCTGGATACTCCCAGCCAGCGTTCAAGGACGCACTGAGTGTCTGTATGATAAGTAACCTTGGACTGGCAGCTCTGACTCCAGCCGCCTGCTTGTTACACCCCAAGCACATTCTGGTTTGGGTAGAGAAGGCTCAGGGTTTGAGAGAAGGCTGGGGGTAGGAACCTTCTGTTCATTATGCTGGACCTAACCCCCAGTTTTACTTGAGTAAAGAGGAGATATTTGACATTGTATGATACTGCTCCTGTGCTCTGTTCCCAAAGTGTTCTGCAGCAGAGGAGGGTCTCCGATAGTATGTGTGTCACTGGCCTATTGGGGTGATGTTGAAACAGGACAGGGTACAGATGGCATTGTGGGGGTGGCATGAACCTTCACTCTTCATTTCCCCTTCCAAGAACAGAAGGGACAGGAATCCTGACCCAGCAAGACCATTGTCTCAAAGTTCTCCTGCATGACATCCCTGTATAGGGCTCTCTGAGTGGGGTCCAGCAGAGTCCCCTCTTCCCTGGAGAAATATATAGCCACCTCATCGAAGGTCACCGGCCCCTGAAAGAGCAAGAGTCCAATACTCAGTACCTGCTGACCCACTCACAACCCCACTAGTCACGCAACAGCAGCACCAAGGAAATGGAAGCTCCGGAAGGCACATGTTTACAGAGTCCCACCCCACCTTGCTTACAGCAGCCAGAAGGTATCAGAGGGTACAAAGAGAGAACCTTTGTGTCTCCCAGCTGACAGACAGAAGCAGGGTCTTCACATTTATCACATAGCTACTAGCCAGAGCTAAATATAGGAGATGGGGCTGTCTCTCGACCCTGTTAGTGGCTCCCTGGTAGGAATCCCAGCACTCTCCAAATAAAATATATGGAAGAAAGGGGAAGTCGATACTAAAGAATAGAAGTTAGAAGGTCAGAATTATAGTGCCCATTAACAAAGGTTTAGAGAAAATAGAGCCTATCAAACTAACGAGATATTCTTATTGAATGAGACCAAAAGTTTAGTTGCCACAAATAGTATTGATGTAATATACCTAAACTTCTGTAAGGGACATGACTTGATCACCACAATATTTTTACTAAAAAAACTAGAATGATACAAAATAAACATGGCATACATTAAATAGATTAAAAACTCTGATAGTGAATGAGGAACCATGGTCGAGTGGATTTCTTTCTAGCAGGTTCCTGCAGGGATTGGTTCTTGGCCCTGTGCTATTTAACATTCTTATCCATGACTTAGAAGAGAGTACAAAATCATCACTGATAAAGTTTACAGTTGCCACAAAGATTGGGGTTGGTGGTAATTAATGAAATGCCAGGAGATTCAGGCTCCATCACTGGGAGTCTGGGAAGTTGTCCCAGCCCTGGCTGGAGGGTTATTTCCTCTTCCACAAAGAGGGGAAGTTCCATTCCCAACTCCTGTGCCTTGAAATTAGGACCTATCTGACACTACACCCCCATATTCATCATAGTGGTATGATTATAATATGATTAGGACATAATTATGATCTATTTTGTACAAGATGCATCATGTGTGGTGTCACTGGAAAAGTTCTGATTTGCTGAATATGATTATCCTATTTGTGTGCACATATGATGTTCGTATCTGAAGTTATGGATATTGACTCTGTATCTGTATTTCAAATGTGTTTACTCTGGGTAACACCCACAACGAGCCTTTCAGGCACAACAATGAAGAAGCCAGACAGCGCTGATGGCTCAACAAAGACAATGGACTGTGGAAGAGCTTAGCCTTCCTGTGAATGTTTCCGCCAGCCTAGGAGTCATGGCTACTATGACTCAGCAGGGCCTGTGACCAGACCACATGACTCTAAACTCCATTTTAGTACCTGTATTTTTCCACAAACTGGACTAGGAACTGAGTTTGGAACAAAAGGTTCCCACCATATGGAAAAGCTACATAAGGTGGGGTCTGACATCATCTCTTGGCCTCATTCCCCACACAAGAGAACTCCTGGAAACGCCTGAGAAACAAAAACGGATGTGGGAGAAGTGCTGCTCCCAGGATCAAGAGATTTCTAACTTGTGTATGGAAACTTGGAGGAATGCTTGTACCATCAGTCAGGGTGAGAAATTGCTAATTCAAATTCTATCCATCTAGTATCTTAGGCTTAGTCTGAGTTTTGGTTATTTGCTAAATAATCTGCTTTGATCTGTTTGTTATCACTTATAATCACTTAATCTATCTTTCTGCAGTTAATAAACTTGTTTGATGCTTTATCTTAACCAGCGTATTTTGAGTGAAGTGTCTGGGGAAAATCTCAGCTTGTTGTGCACATCTGTCCCATATTGAGGGGAAGGGGAACTATATTAATGAGCTTGCATTATAGAGATCCCCGTGCACTATAAGATGGTATAATTCTGGATTTATACTACAGCAAGTGTGCAAGGTGGGGGAGTGGGAAATTGGCTCTTGTCTTCTATCTGTCCTTGAGTGGCTTAGGTAGAGCACTCAGGTAGCTTAGTTGGCAGCATGGCGCCACCTGCTGTTGTGCTGGGTGATAACAGGCCCTGGAGAGGCTGGCGAAATCTCCAGCAAAGCAGTGTGAGAAGGGCCAGCCAAGCGTGAGGGTTAGAGGACACAGTAGTTCCCAGAAGCTCCACAAACTGCCGCCTGGGGGTGACAACTCATCACGCCCTACACTACAGAAGTCTCAGCAGGTTTGTCACATGCTGTCCCCTCCCTTTCTCCACCCGAGATATTTCCTGCTTCCCACCACCTCTAGCAATTCCCACCCTCTTATGCATTTACTGCTCCTCAACCTCCAAGCAGAGTCCACCACCACCTCCCTGATAATCTCTTACCTGAGCCAGCTCCATTGCAGCCATTTCCTTGCACCTGGGAGGACGAGATGATCTGCAGCGAAACATGGATGTTATTCTCTGGCCTGCCGGGGTGAAAAGGGCAAGGTGTGAGAATTCAGACTAGGCTTTGGTCCATTCCACAAGCCGATTCCCCCCAGCTTTTCCCCTGCTAATGCATATTCTAGGTTCTGGCACACTGTGAAGCACAGAGTGACCTTATTCCAGTACAGGCCTAGCCCCCTCCCACCAGGGTGTAACCCTCTGACACATGGGGAAACCCTCCCAGTAACTGTCTCTCTCTTATACGCATCAAGTTTGCGGACAACATCAAGATGGGAGGGGTTGTAAGTGCTTTGGAGGATTGGATTAAAATTCAAAATGATCTGGACAAACTGGAGAAATGATCTGAAGTAAATAGGATGAAATTCAGTAGAGACAAGTGCAAAGTACTCCATGTTGGAAGGAACAATCGGAGGCCAGAGAAGAGCAGAAACAGAGTCACTTTGGGGGATTCCCCCTGTCATTGTCCCCAAGGCAGCTGTCTCAGGTTTACAAAGGTGTTTCATGTTCCAGCCTTTATACAGTCTCTCCTGGGAGTGCCCCTTTCATGGACTGGGCCTAGTTTTAGTTTTTGGTAGTTAACAATCTTGGTTTATTGTTCATCTAACCAGTATGTGTGGATTGAAGTGTGTTGGAAACTCTGTTTGGGATAACAAGCTGGTGCATGTCATTTTCCAGTGATGAAATGACAGACTTCATATGAGCTTGCGTCGTTCAGTAGCATGCTGGACAGTGCAAGATGCACATTTCTGGGGGAAAGTTGGGCACTTGAGAATTTGCTGGTTTTCTCCTGAGGTGTAATTCATGAGTGGCTGTCTAGCAGCACTCAATACTGTGTAGCTGGGAGTGAGTTACATGCTGGAGACTGTGTGTTAATTGGCCAAGAGGGGCTGTTCTCGCGGGAAAACAGTGGAAAAGGCACCCCAGGCCGGAGAACTGAGGGGACACAGCTATTTAACAGTCCAGATTGTACTCAGGGTAACGTCACAGATACTCACTGTGATAGAGCCTCTTACAACACAGAGAAAGTAAATCCATGTCCCAGAAATCGAAGACTCAGACACAGGGCAAGTGTCCCTGGCACTGCTTCTTGCTGACAGGGAGGTTCAGAGACAGTGTGAGAATCCTGGGGAAGCTGGGAACAGGAAGCATGGGCTGGCGGGGTTCGGTGGAGAAAGGGAACAGGAAGGGCAGGGATATTACTGAATCCAGGATCTCAGCAGTGCTAGATGACAGGATAGCACATAGTGCAGCCCATTGGAAAACACAATCCCAACTATGCATACAAAATGATGGGGCCTAAATTAGTTGTTTCCACTCAAGAGATGGATCTTGGAGTCACTGTGGATAGTTCTCTGAAAACATCCACTCAATGTAGGAAATAATTAAGAAAGGGATAGATATGACAATATCTCATAGATCATATTTGTAGAAACAGCCAATAAATCCATGATACACCCACATCTTGAATACTGCATGCAGATGTTGTCACCCCATCTCAAAAACAGATATATTGGAATAGGAAAAGGTTCAGAAAAGGACAACAAAAATGATTAGGGATATGGGACAGTTATGCCAGACCTAACCACCAGTTTCACTTCAGCAAACAGGAGATATTTGACACTGTGCAATACGGCTCCTGTGCTCTGTTCCCAAAGTGTTCTGCAGCAGAGGAGGGTCTCCGGTAGTATGTGTGTCACTAGCCTATTGGGGTGATGCTGAAACAGGACAGGGTACAGATGGCATTGTGCGGGTGGCATGAACCTTCACTCTTCATTTCCCCTTCCAAGAACAGAAGGGACAGGAACCCTTACCCAGCAAGACCACCGTCTCATAGTTCCCCTGCATGACATCCCAGTAGAGGGCTCTCTGAGCGGGGTCCAGCAGAGCCCACTCTTCCCTGGTGAAATACACAGCCACCTCCTCAAAGGTCACCGGCCCCTGAAAGAGCAAGAGTCCAACACTAAGGACTTGCTGCCCCACTCACAGCCCCACTATTTGTGGCAGAGAGGAGTGAATCAAATGGAAGCTCTGGGTGGATCGTAGTCAGGAGAGTCCCACCTCGACCTTGCTCAGAGTATCCAGCAAATACCAGGGTGAGGGGATGAAGAGAGAGCCCCTTGTCTCTCCCAGCAGATCCATCACCCCACTATTAGCCACTGACTGATACAGGAGATGGAACCCCCAGCAGGGTCCAGGGAGAGCTCTCTGGTAGAACGCCCAACACCCTCCTCATTGTGAGGAGCGGGATATGAAGGGAGAGGCAGCTCCAATAAGCCTGACTCATGGGTGCCCCCTTCATATCTCACAGCAGCTGCTGGTTAGTGAGGTCAGGCTCCAGCACTAGGAGTCTGGTCAGTTTGACTAGCTCCATGTAGGTGGGCTATTTTTTTTCTTCACAAATTAGGGCATTTCCACCTCCAAACCTCCTGGGTCTGTTCCTAGAATCTAGGCCACTTATTAAATAACTCCCAGCAGGTTTGCCACACCCTGGCCTCCTCCTTTCCCCACGCTGTGAATTTCCTGCCCCGCTCCAACCTCCAAACCAGACTCTGCAAACCTTCCCACCTCTGGTGTATTTGCTCTCCCTTTCCTCCAGTAAGAACCCGCCAGCAACCCCCCGATAATCTCTACCTGGACTGACTCCACTGCAGCCATTTCTCTTCCATGTCCCACGCCAGACTGGGATGAGCTGGAGCAAAACATGGATGTCATTCTGCAGCCTGTCTGGGGGAGAAGGGCAGTTGTGGGCGTTTCAGAACCGGTTTTAGCTAATTTCACATCATAATTCCCCCAGGCCCTTTCCCTGCAGGCAGACACCCTAGATTCTGTCATGCTGGGAAATGCTCAATCTGTTTATTACAATTTAGACCTGGCCCCTCCTGCCAGGCTAAGTCCACAGACACATTTTTAATCTCCCTTCTCCCTTCCCTCATCTCTTCTCTGAACACAAGGCTAGAAAAGAGCAGAACCAAAGGAGTCACTGTGGGGGATTCCCTCAGACACTGACCCCACGGCAGCCACACCCCAGCAGGGGGAATATGGAGTCAGGAACTGGCTTTTGCTCTGTCTGATCCTTGTTTTGTTCACTGGAAAGTGGTTCTGCCCAGGGATGCAGCAATACATGTGTCTGGGTGGACTAGAGAGCTGGAAATCTCTCCCCCACATTCATTTCTCCCACTATCCCTTTCAGTCTCTCCTTCCCCTGTCCTCCCTCCCTGCCCCTCTGGCTGGGACAGTCCCATTCCTGGGGGCTTTGCTCTCCCATGGCTGGATTTCCTCCTCTCAACCACTAATGGGAGGAGAAATGAGGTGGGGTTGTTTGTGCAGTCACTTTCTTGCCAGACCCTAGGACATTCCCTGAGGTCTTTCAGTTACCTGGAGACTCTGGCTCAGAATTTAGTAGTAACAGGGCCCAGGGCTGCCCTAGGGGGCTAGGACCAGCTGCAGAAAGTCATCTCTTGGGCCGGGCAGAGAAGAAGCTTTAATTAAGGTCACTTCCCAGCACAGAGCCCCACTGGGGGAGCAGCAGCTGCCAAGCCTGGTCTCCCAGATCACAATGGAGGCTGCAGTCTCTGACACAGGAAGCTGAACCCCAATATCCTGAGCAGAGAGGGACAGCGCGTTTGAGCAGCTTCCCTCCTTTAGCTCTCTGGGGAGAGCAGCTAATGGGAGCCCCTCCTCACAGGGAGAATGGCTGATCTCATTTGCCCCACTGTCCATCTGGAATCACTCCTTGTCTTTCCATACAGTGACTCTGGAATAACAATTGTCTCAATGACACTAGATTTCAAAAAGAATGAGTTCAGAACGCTGTGGAAAAGACCATCGTGTAGCAGTGCTGACTCCCTTCCCACCTCCCTCACCCCCGCAGATCTAGGACAAGGACTGGGGGCATAAATTTTCCAAACGGAACCGACAGTTCCTACAGTTTTCAAAAGAGGAGAAAAGCAAAATCTGTGATTTCACATTAACAGTGTTTGATAAGTGGACAGAAAGTTATCACAGTGACGGCACGTGACTGGGGAATGCCGGGCAGTGCTTGGAGCCAGGACTCTGCCACAAGTTGACCAGAGAGAAGGATCATGGTTAGCAGCAGCCCCCAGACACCCCCTAGTACCCAGAGCCCAGACCCCCCAACCAGGGGCCCCAGACACCCCCCAGCCAGGATCCCATCAGATATTCCCTGGGACGCAGCCCCCAGAGTCCCTGGCCAGGGACCCCAGATACCCCTCAAAGCCCAATCAGCCAGAGAACCCGCACCAGACCGTGATTGCCAGGTTGGGAATCCCAAAGAGTTACCCCCACCAAGAGCCCCCAGCAGCCAGGGACCCCCTCAAGGGACCCCCCCCCACTGGGAACTCAGTCCCTCACTGCCTGCCTAGGAACTTCCCCACCCTCCAGAACGATCTACCCTGACATTTGCCTGGGACCCCCTCCTCTGCCCAGTGTGACCCCCTGATGCTTTACAGTGGGACCCCTCAATCTGCTTCCCTGGCTTGCTCTGACCTAGTGCCAGGGATCCTCTGCCCCAGCTCTGTGCACTGGGCATGGCAACAAAACCAGGAACCAGCGGGGGAAGCACATACAGAGCCCCTGGCACAGAATCAGTCTCCCTCTAACCCTCTGTCTCGCCCCCGCAAGAGACACCCACCCCCACTGTTCTGCAGCCACCAGACCCCCAGCGATACCCAGCTCCAGGACTCATAGCCTCAGGGATGGGCACATCAGAACCACCACCCCCGAAAACCCCAAACCTCCACAACCTACCAACCTGACTAGGGTACCCCCTGCCCAGCCACCCAGAGGCCTCCCCCTACCACAATGCCCCTTCAGCTGCAACGTTCCCACACAGACACCTTCCCTGCCCCTGCAAGTGTCACCTCACAGAGTGTGAGAAGTGGCTAGAAAGTTAACACCACCTCCTGCTGGCCAGTCACACAGGCAGAGGGGGTGCTTCTTTAACAGGAGAATGGAAGGCCTGGAGGGCAAGAAAGGTCCACAGGCTGTCACTAGCAAATAATGGTCACCATGGATCCATGGATCCACCCCAGAGGCGGCTGCATCTTAGCACATTGGGAAACAACCCATCATATTCAATTAGAAATAAAACAACTAGAGAGAAGTGGGGCAAATGTTTGGGGTATTTTATATCAATCTTTGAGATACGCAGAGAGAACCTGTCACAAACGACATTTGATAACATGAGAGAAAACCACCAAGATCGGAGGGGATTTGATGTTGCTATTAAATAACTAGTTGAAAAGGGGGACTGTTGGACTGGATTTTATATGACTGTCCAATACACAAACAGAATGTGACGGTCCCCCCAAGACCCAGGGCAACCATTCACGTGAGCAGCTCAGAGCCCTTTGAGGAGCTGATTTAAGGAGGTGGGGGAGCTGGAAGGCTCCCTGGACAATGGACGGGGGCCGCAGGGGGATTGGAAAATGGGGTCTGGGCAGTCTCCATGGGGGATGTGCTCCTCCCTTCCCTGCCCTGGCAGAGAACGGGCACCTCATCCCATCCCATCCCCTCTCCAGGGGGAGCCATGTTCTGGGGAATGACCCAGGGCAACAATTTCCCACCCAAACAAGGACAAATCGCTGCAGATAAAATGGGTGGGAAAATCCACCCCACATCGAAGAGATTTTAAATTGACATATGAGAAGTATGGAGAGAAAAGGGAAAATCAGAGGCAATTAGAGAGCTGATCATTAGGGGGAGGAGAATCTCCCTGGATTTTATAGCCACGTTTGATAATGAGAGAGAAAAGGGGAAATCTTGAGAGAATGTGTATGTGGGAGGAAGTGGCAAAAACAGGGACATGATCCCGTTAACTCCCCTCCTCTCCCCCCACCCCGGGAATGTCCTGGCTGCACAGAGACAGATCTAATCCCCCTCACCCCAGTGACCTCCCCCTCCCTGCAACTCCGGCTTCTCCCCGCCCTGACACCCCACACACACCAAAGGGGGGGGGGGCTCTGCCAGCACCTCCCCCCGAGCTCAACTCCTGCTCCTCCCCCCAGCCCGGATTGTGCCTTTTAGTCCCCCCCCCGACCCTGCCTCCAGCTGCCTGACCCCCCCCGCCCATCAATTTCCTGCTCTGCGCCACCTCCCCACGCTCCCTGTTACTCCACCGCTCCGCTCCAGCCCCGCCCCCAGCGCCCGGTGGAACGTTACGGCTGGTCCGGGCAGGGGGAAGGGCAGTGGCTTCAGCGGCTGTTCCTGCGCATGCGCAGTGCCCGGGAGTAGCACATTGCTATGGGGAGCGATTTAATACACCGCCCCCCCCGCCGGGCCCCGGGCTCCCCCTCGGCCCCCCCGCCGGGCCTCAGGCTCTGCCCCCCCGCCGGGCCCCGGCCCCCCCCAATCCCAGCGGGGCGGGCGGATCCTGCTGCAGCTCCACTGGGGCCGAGGCGGCTCCGAGGCTCCTCCCAGGCTCCCCGGGGAAGAGTCACTTTCCCTTCCCCCGGGGGCTCCTGGTCACAATGTCCCACTGCCCTTCCCCCGCCTGCAGCTCCGGCTTGTCCCCTCCCCTCCCGCCCCCGCCAGCCACACCAAGGGGAACCCCCGGGCCGCAGTCTCTGTCCCCACCTGGACCCCAGCGGGGCTGGGGGCAGATCCTGGCTGCAGCCGAGAACAGCGGCTCCGCTCCGGCTCGGGCAGCTCCAGCACTGCTGGCAGCACGTGGAGAACCAGGGAGTAGTTGCTCAGCCCGGGCTCCGCGTCACAATGTGCCAGAGCCCCGCCCCTGAGCTGAGCCAGAGCCCCGCCCCTAGGAGCTGCCCTGCCCCCGGGCTGTGCCAGAGCCCCGCCCCAGGAGCTGCCCAGTGTTGGGTCTCTGGGCTTTGTTCTCCTGCCTCCTTCTTCCCAGCACAGCCCCGCCCACTCCCAGCTGCTCCCTTCCTGTGTCTGCAAACACTCGTCCCGCCCCCGGGGCTGGCTGCAGCGCTCGCTGGGGCTGTCTCCAGTGGCTGAAGTTGCCTCCATCTCTGCTTCACCTGGAGGGGGAGAGATGAAGAGAGGAGATGGTCCCAGGGTGTGAAAGCAGAATCAGGGGGCAGGGAAAGAAGGACTGTTTGGAAAGGTGTTTTTTTGCGGGGGGAGGTGATCCAGAGGGAGTCAGAAGAAGTTGGGCACCCCCTGGGTGTCCCAATGTTGGCCAGGGTTTATACAGCACTTTGCACAATATGGGGTCTGATCTCAGTCATGGTCTGTGCAGCACCTGGGAGCCCTGATGTCTGTTTCCTGATCACAGGCTCTGGGAATGGAGAGAGGGAAACCTCAGCACCTGAAGGTTAATGCAGCCCTGTGTGCAACCCCTGCTAGTGTGACTGGACAGCAAATGTGAAAAACTCAGACAGGGGGTGGGGGTAATAAGCAGCTATATAAGAAAAAAGACCCCAAAATCAGGACATCCAGTCACACTAGTCCTTGCTGCTCTCATAAGGGGTCGGCTTAGAGAGGGTTTGGTTATGCTTGCAGCTGTACAGCGCTGGGAGTTAAAGCTGTCTTCCTACAGCTGTGTAGGGAAAGCGCTGCAGTGTGGACACACTGACAGCTACCAGCACTGCAGTGTGCCCACATTTGCAGCGCTGTTGGGAGTGGTGCATTATGGGCAGCTATCCCAGTGTTCAAGTGGCTGCAACGTGCTTTTCAAAAGAGAAGGGTGGGGCAGAGTGTGACAGGGAGCGTAGGGGAGACAGAGCGAGTGGATTTTTGGAGCTGACACTGTGTCAGCTCCCTGCCTGGCAAGTTCAAGCCTCCTCCCCCACCCCTCTCTCATTCACTAAATGCAAATAGCCGCCTTTGTTTTTTTCGTCACAGACCAGATAAGCAGCGGCTCCAAAAGAGACCACCCCCCGTGCCCACCGGGCTGCTTCTCTCCTCAAGCAAACACCAGCTGTGGGTGTTCCAAAGGGATCCCCCTGCCTCTGCTCATTCACTGCAAACAGTAACTGTGTTTGGTTTTAAGCTAAGCAGCTCCGGGAGCCCCGAGCTCACAACAAAACAAACAGAGGCATCACACCAAAACAAAGAGCGTTATCTCTACTTAAAAGCATTATGGGAAGGTTCCGGAGGTCAGTGACAGCGTAGTAAGATTAATAACTGTTTACACTGGCACCCCAGCTCTGCAGCACCAGCTCTGTTCTCTTTATTCCTCTCGTCGAGGTGGAGTACTGCCAGCGCTGTAGCCAGGGAGATACAGCGCTGTATGTGCCTTGCCAGTGTGGACGGGGAGTAAGTTACAGTGCTGTAAAGCCACCACCAGCGCTGCAACTCTCCAGTGTAGCCAAGGCCTGAGTTATAGTAATAAAAGCAGCAAAGAGTCCTGTGGCACCTTATAGACTAACAGACGTATTGGAGCATGAGCTTTCGTGGGTGAATACCCACTTCGTCAGATGGAACAATAGTCCCATATGGGCTAGTCAGGATTTCTGGTTTTCATCCAGGTGGCCTGGGTTCAACTTCTGGTATGGGAACAGTTCAGAGCTTTTGCCCAGAGTGGAGACAGGAATGGAAAGGGATCCTGCCAGTAGGGGAGTTAAACAGTGTGGGGAGGGAATACCAGAAGTGGGGGTGGAGCAGTGGTCTGGGGGAAGATGAGGGAAGGATCCCAGCAGTGTGGGAAGTTGGCAGCCTGGAGAGCACGGGCCTGGCATGGGGACCTGGAAGAGTGAATGTGTCCCTCTAAACCCATCAACTGCAGACTAGGCAGGCTTGGAAGAATTACCTATTTGTTGGTAAATGTCAATTTCTGTGTAAACACACAACCCAATGGCAAAATATTTCCATCGATAATCATCAAAATTGACAGATGGGCAAAGAAAGAAACATGCTGCTTGAGAACTTACCCTGTTGTAGGAACAGCAGTGATCTGTGTCCTCTGCATAACCTGTATGCTCAAAAGGTCTGTTACACTCCCCCCCGCCCTCGTCTCCTCTCCCTCTTTGAATGCCTATGAAGTGGCTTTCCCCCTCTCCTTTGTACCTCCAGTGAATGCCCTTTGCCTGGCCCGTCTGGCCAGTGGTTCGCTGTGTTACATTCCATCATGCCTCAGGGAGACTTACCTTCATCGCACTGTCCATCACTGCGCTGTGGGACACTTACCTTAAAGGATCCTGACATCTCTACTGCCAGGCCTGTCCTGGGAGCATGAATGTGACACCCCTCTACCCATCTTCTTTGGCCTATCTTGGGAGTGTGACACCCTCCCTCCTCCCTTCTTTTGAGCTTAGCTATCAATATAATACATGTGCTGTTTTCTACCAAACTCTGGGTGTTCATTAGTTCTCCCTAAGCTTACTAGCCGACCCAATTTTGGGTTACAGAAGTAACATTGTTTGATCTGTTATTGTACTAAAGGGGGAGAGAGTTGTCTGTAAAGGAGGGTGAAGATTAAAGGCATTTCCTAAGGATAGGATTTGAACCCATGTGTGCAGAGCACACTGAATTAGCAGTCCATCATTTTAACCACTTGGCTACCTCACCTGAGCTGTCAGGAAAGGGACAGGAGGAGAAATCTAAGGCCGGCAGAGATAGGGACACTAAGGAGTTTTTAAATAATAAGCGGAAGCAGGGTCTGAATGAGCTCCCCCCTCACATCTAGTGAGGAGCTGGGAAAGACTTCAGGAACAGACCGTGTTTGCACAGACACATCTACTCTGCCCAGGTATGCAGCATGGTGGGGCCGCTGCCCCAAAATGACCAGTTTGGATGGTGGTGGGTTACAAATCACTTTAGGATGGAGTGGAATGAAATGTTATTCTCCTTCCTGTATGAGTGAAGGGCAGCAGAACATACCTAGTCCATCCTGATGGAGGGGGAGGTGGGTGAGGAATAGCTTTTATTGGACTGCAGAGAAGTGATTGAGGATGTCACCCTAAACCAATGGTCCCCAAACATTTCACACCGTGCCCTCTTAGCCATGGCTGTGGCCTCTCCGAAGCCACTATCGAGAACCGTGGCTGGGAGTGGAGCTGTTGCTTGCTGGGGAGTGGGGTGCAGACAGGGGTAGGGGGTCGAGGCCAGGCTGGAAGCCAGGAGCCTAGGCTGAGGGTGGGGTTGGGGAAGAGCTGGGACAGAGTGGGGCTGAGTTTTGCTCCCTCTCTGCCCTCCATTTGGGTTGGCTCAGGCCCTGAGGTGCCCCAATTAATCTTTCTCTGTGTCCCTCTAGAAGTCATGCCCCACATTATGGGGACCACTGACCCCTACTCGCTAAGCAGGGGCTAGTGATGCCAAAACCCAGGGAAAGGGAGAACAAATGTGGGGGCCCCCGCACCGGAACCATGCCCCCCTTCTGTCTCTGGCTCTTCCCCCTTCCACCCATGGCCCCATGCACTGTCCCCTCTGTTCTACCCCTTCCCACACTGGCCCCACTCTATCACTCCTTTACCCCTGCCCCGCTGCGGCCCTGAAACCAGAGAAGCTCTGTGCCCCTGCTGCAGCCCCCGGGCCCTAGCAGTGAGTGGGAGCTCCTCCTGCTCTGAGGCTGACATGGGGGAGACTTTTCCAGGGGGACTCAATTTGGCTAGGGACCTTAGTCATGGGCCCTACTGTTCCCTTGGCAACGCAAGGTTTGGGGAGGCTGAGCCCCCCCGAGCCTCCATTACGAGCCGCCCAGGCTACCACTGCTCATTGGGTGGCCCGTCTCTCTGTGTTTTCTGCTGCTTGTGCTGGGGAGCCTCGCCAGCACTAGGGGTGGGGCCCCGCAGTAGTCGCCCAGGGCTCCAGGAGGTCAAAGGGCACCGTGTGGCAGTGTAAAGGTGCTCACTGCTCTCCCCTGCCCCAATGCTCCTCCATGGGCCCATAGAGGGTTGGGGGAGCAAGGAGCAACACTATGTGCTCCATGCGTCCTTGTCACTTTCCCCACCTGGGCTGTGCTGTGAGGGGAGCATCAGAAGCTCCTGCTCTCTGCTCTCCCCTTATGCAGCCCAGCTGAGGAAAGTGACCTGGATGCAGGGAGCTCGGATGATCTCGCTTCTTGCCCCCACATCCCACAGCCCCTAGGGGTGCCTGGAGGAGCAGCGTTCCAGGGAGGAGTGGGGGGCAGCAATGCCAGCTGCTCCATGCACACAGATCAGTGTCCCCACATGGGTACAGGAGGGGGTGCAGGAGTTTCTGTGATGCCTATTCTAACAATATCGTCACTCAATACCAGGCACTCAAATTCACCCATCTTAGTACTTAGACATTTAGCATTTGTATTTAAGCATTTATAAAATGTGTCCCATTTTAGCTGTCTGCTATTACGTGATGTAATTGAGGGAGACTCTTTCATTTCATTGTTTCTCATCAGATCCAACCTTTACATTATCATCTTCCATCCTCTCCTCCTTACTAGGCTATAGAGAATCCCTGTGAATAGTTCCTCTCCTAACGGATGTCTCTGTGTGAACCCTGTGCTCCTCAGCGCCTGTCGGCTTTCCCCCAGCTCTCAGGCTGGGTCTACACTGCGCACCTTACCACGGCGCAGCTGTGCCACTCAAACCGTGCCGTTGTAAGGTGAGATGTGTGGTTATCCTTATCGCTGGGAGAGAGCTTCCCCGGCTACAAAACCAAACCACCTCCAACGAGTGGCAGGAGCTTCGTCACCGGGAGCACAGCTCCACCTACAAAGCGCTGTTCACACTGCTGCTTTGCATGGCTCAAATTTTGGCATTTTTTCTCACCCCTGAGCGACGAAATTTTTAACAACAAAATCCTAAGTTTAAAAAAAAACTCCTCTGCAACCTATTTAATTTTACCTTTATACAACCTTTGTTCTGTCTCCAGTTTTCGTGCCCAAAGTCCCCCAGGAAAAGGAAAACAACCAGCACTGGAACCAGTAGGAAACCCAGCAATAGAACTCTGGAAACCTCGGGGTGTGCTAGGCTGACCAGATGTACTGATTTAATAGGGACAGTCCGAATTTTGGGGTCTTTTTCTTATCTAGGATCCTATTATCCCCCACCCCATCCCGATTTTTCACACTTTTTGTCTGGTCACCCTGCCCCCCTCATTTAAGCAGATGTGCAGGGTTACTATCCAGCTGAGCTTTTCCCTAGGGGCAGCCTGCGCGCAGCTGCGATCAGCTGTTTGCTGGGCAGGCTCCACTCAACTGCTCCCCTCTTCCTGCTCCTGCGGGGGCTGAGTGATTCCCCCCCAAACAGCCTCAGTGTTCGTGGTGGGAGGTTAGGGGAAGGAGAAGCGGTTCAATATGGTAATAACAGAAATAATGATAATTACTGCAGCCAGGAGAGGTGAGGCATTTTAGAACTCATTACTCAAAGAACTGAATTTAAGCATAAGACAGAAATAAAATGATGAAATGCACAGACCTGATAAAAAGCTCCCGAGACGGGAACTTCAGCCCCACATCTTCTGCCAGGGTCCAGGGCTTCTCCTCCCTGCCCCAGGGTGGCTCCTCTCCCACTTCATCCCCCTCACTGCAGCTCCTGCTGGGGTCTAGGCTTCTCCTCCCCCACGCCCCCTCCCCAGCGTGGCTCTAGCCCAGTCCGGGGCTTCTCCTCCTTCACTCCAGTTCGACTCCTCTCCCACCCCGCCCCCTGCCAGTATCTGGAGCTTCTCCTCCCTCCAACCTACCACTGCCCCCAGCCCCAGCCTAGCCAGGGTCCCTGGGGCACCGGATGCTGCTGTGGCTGGAGCTGAGCCTGGCGGGCGAGGAGCAGTCATTCACGTGGAGGCCATGGCAGAACCATCAGCCCGAGAGGTGCTGGGCAGCCCCAGGGAAGCGGGGCGGGCTGTGCTGCTGCTGAACCCTCACCCCCACCCACCCCGACCCCTGATGCTGTTTGAGGGGGGACTCACTCAGCCCCCGCAGGAGGAGGAAGGGGGGAGCAGTAGAGTGGAGCCTGCCCAGCAAACATCTGATTGCAGCTGCGCGCAGGCTGCCCCCAGGGAAAAGCTCAGCTGGACATTGGTATCTGTGCCCCCATGAACCTCTAAGCTCTCCAGGGACCCCTCCAGCCTTGACATAGGTATATGTGCCCCCCACAACCCCCTAAGTCCTCCAGGGACCTGTACAGCCTGGAAGTTGTCATCTGTGCACCCCATAAACCTCCTAATCCCCCCAGGACCCGTCTAGTCTGCACGGAGGTATCTGTGACCTCCAGAAACCCCCTAAGCCCCCCAAGACCCCTACAGCCTGGATGTAGGTATATCTGACCCACACGAACCCCCTGAGGACTCCTTCAGACGGGATGCAGGTATCTTTGCCTCCACAACCCCCTAAGCCCCCCAAGTGACCCCTACAGGCTGGACATAGGTATCTGCACCCCCCCACCTCCTAAGCACCCCTGGGACCCCTATAGCCCGAAGTTAGATATCTGCGCCCCCTACAATCCCCTAAGGTGCCCCCGGGACGCTACAGCCTGGGTGTAGGTATCTGTGACCCCCACAAATGCACTAAACCCCCAGGAAGCCCTCCAGTTTGGACGTAGGTATCTCTGCCCCCCACAACCTCCAATCCCCTCGGGCCCCTACAGCCTGGACACAGGTATCTGTGCCTGCCCCGACTGCTAAGCACCCCCGAGACCCCCATAGCCTGAAGTTACGTATCTGTGCCCCCACAAACTCCCTAAGCCCCCCAGCCACCCCTCTAGCCTGGACATGGGTATCTGTGCCACCCACGAACCCTATAAGCCCCTCTCGAGCCTGGATGTAGGTATTTGGGCCCCCCACAAACCATCTAAGCCTCCCCAGCGACCCCTAAAGATGGGAGATAGTTATCTCTCACCCCCACGAACCCATAAGGCCCACAGGGACCCCTACAGCCTGGAGATAGGTATTTGTGCACCCCAGAAACTCCCTAATCCTTCCCAGGACATCTCCAACCTGGACGTAGGTACCTGAGCTCTCCACGAACCCGCTAATCCCCCACGGGACCCCAACAGCCTGGATGTAGGGCTATGTGCCAAGTCATCCCTCTATGCAACCCAGGAACATCTACAGCCAGAACGTTGGTATCTGTTCCCCCCATAAACCCCCTAATCCTCACGGGAATCCCTACAGCCTGGATGTAGGTATCAGTGCCCCCCACGAACCAGCAAAGCCCCCTGGGGACCTTTACAGCCAAGACATTGGTATCTGTGCACCCCTTAAATCTCCTAAGCCCTCTGGGACCTCCCCCCCCAGTCTGCACGTAGATATCTGTGACCCTCAGAAACCCCCTAACGCCCCAGGAACCCCTACAGCCTGGACGTAGGTATCTGTGACTTCAACGAACCTCCTAAACCACCCAGGACCCCTCCAGCTAGCACGTAGGTATCTGTTCCCCCCTCTACCCCCAATCCCCTCAGGACCCCTAGACCCTGGACTTAGGTATCTGTGTCTGTCCCGATCCCCTAAGCACCCCCATTACCCCTTTAGCCTGGACGTAGGTATCTGTGCTCCCAAAATCCCCCTAAACGACCCAGCCACCTCTTCAGCCTGGATATACCTATCTGTGACCCCCTCGAATCCCTTAAGCCCCCAGGGATCCCTACAGCCTGGACACAGGTGTCTGAGCACCCCACGAACCCCCTAAGCTCCTCGGGACACATCCAGCCTGTATGTATCTGAGCCCCAGTAAACAGCCTAATCTCCCCGGGACACCGACAGCCTGGACCTAGGTATCTGTGCCCCCCACAAACCCCCTATACCCCCTAGGACTCCTCCAGCCTAGATGTAGGTATCTGTACCCCCACAGCCCCCCTGGGATTCCTACAGCCTGGAGGTTCATATCTGTGCCCCCCATGAAACCCCAACCCCCCGGGACCGCTCCAGTCATGACATAAGTATCTGTGCACCCCACGAACCCATAAGCACCTGTAGGGACGCCTACAGCATGGACTTAGGTATCTGGGGCCCCCCAAAACTCCCTAAGCCCACCAGGGACCCCTACAGCCTAGAGATAAGTATATGTGGCCCCCGACCCCAATAAGACCCCCCTGGTCCCCTCCAGCCTGGACCTAGGTATCTGTGCCCCTCACGAACCCGCTAATCCTGCCAGGGACCCAGCAGCATGGATGGAGGTATCTGTGCCCCACACAATCCCTAAGTGCCGAGGAACCCCTCCAGCCTGGAGGTGGGTATCTGTGCCCACCAGAAACCCCCTTAGTCCCCCAGGGACCCCTCCAGCCTGGATGCAGGTATCTGTGCCCCTCACAAACTGCCTAAGCCCACAACCGCGGGAACCCTCCTGCCTGGACCTAGGCATCTGTGACCCTCCAACACACTAATTCCCCTGGAAGCCCGATTGCCTGGACATAGGTATCTCAGCCCCTCACAAACACCCTAAGTCTCCCAGGGACCCCTACAGCCTAGATGTATGTATCTGTTGCCCCCAGAAAACCCCTAATCCACCCCGGGAACCCCTACAGTATGGACCTAGGTATCTGTGTCCCCCAGGAACCCCTTAAACCCCCAGGAACCACTCCAACCTGGACATAGATATCTATGCCTCCCAAAAAAAACCCTAAGCCCCTCAGGGACCCCTAGATCTTGGAGATAAGTATCTCTGCCCTCCGCAAACCCCCTAATCCTCCCCGGAGCCTCTCCAGGCTGGACGTACATAACTGTGCCCGTCACAACCCCCCTAAGTCCCCCGGGACCCCTCCAGCCTGGATGTAGGTATCTGTGCCCCCCCCCCGATGCCCTAAGCCCCCCCCCCCAGAATCACTATAGCCTGGACATAGGAATCTGTGTCCAATATAATACGAAGCCCCCGCAGGGACCCCTCCAGGACATACATAGGTATCTGTGCCCCTCACCAAGTCCCTAAACCCCCAGGGATCATTGTGCTCACCACAACCCCCTAAGCCATCCAGGGAGCCCTCCAGCCCGGACGTAGGTATTGGTGTCCTCCACGAAGCCCCTAATCCCCACCAGGACCTCTACAGCCTGGACACAAGTACCTAGGACCCCCACAACTCCCCTAACTCCCCCAGGGTCCCGACCATCCTGGACATAGGTATATGTGACTCTACGAACCACCTTAAGCCCCCCGAAATGCCTCCAGCCTGGACATAGTTATCTGTACCTCCCAAGCCCCCCAGGGTTCTCTACAGCCTCTACATAGGTGTGATGCTCTGTGCATTACCCGGCGTTTCCACACGGTGTCACTGTTGCTCCATGCAGGAAATGCTCTGGGCATTACCCTGCCTGGCCACATGGTGTCACTGTTGCTCCATGCAGGAAATGTTCTGTGCATTACCCTGCATGGCCACACGGTGTCACTGTTGCTCCATGTGGGAAATGCTCTGGGCGTTTCTGTGATGGAGTAGGGACTGTGTGGGGGATGGGAGAGCAGGGGGTGACTTTAGGTGAGAGACCGGACCTAAGCCTGTAACCTGAGCTAGGCAGGGGGAAAGGGGTCATCACTTTTGCCCTGGAAGCTGGACACAGGAAGGGGCCGGCTGGAGGTAGGTAGTTCAGTTTCGGTTTGGAGCCGGGTTGTTGGAATTCAGGGAATCTCAAACTGGGAACTAAGCTTTCTGAACCCCCAGAAGGACTCGATTGCGGGGTCCTGCTTGTGCCTCTGCTGTATCCTTCACTCCTGTTGTCCAATAAACCTTCTGTTTTACTGGCTGGCTGAGAGTCACTGTGTGTCCCAGGACGAGAGGTGCAGGACCGGACTCCCCCACACTCCATGACAGACTCTTAGCCCTTCCGGGACCCCTATAGCCTGGACGTAGGTATCTGTGCCCTGCACCCCAAACACCTAAGCCCCATGTAGACCCCTCCATCTTGAGCTTAGGTATCTGTGCCCCTCACAAGCCCCCTAAGCCTCCCAGGGACCTATACAGCCAGGACATTGATATCTGTGCCCCATATAGACTCTATAAGCCCCCCGGGACACTCCAGTGTGCACGTAGGTATATGTGCCCCTCAGAAACCCCCTAACTCCCCAGGAACCCCTACAGCCTGGATGTAGGTATTTATACCCAAACAAACCCCTAAACCTAGCACCGGGACATCTACAATCTGGATGTAGATATCTGTGCCCCTCACGAAACCTCTTATCGCCCCTGGGACCGATACAGCCTGGACATACATTTCTGTGCCCACTCGAACCCCTAAGACCCCCTGGTACCCCTACAGCCTGGACATAGGTATCTTGGGCCCCCAAAAATCCCCTAAGACTCCCAGGATGCCTCCAGCCTGGACGTAGCTATCTATACCCCCCATTAAACCCCCTAAGCCGCCCTAGGACCCCTAGATCTTGGAGATTGGTATGTGTGTCCCCCCAAAAAACTCTCTAAGCCCCCCAGGGTCCCCTATGGCCTGGATGTAGTTATCTGTGCACCTCAAGGCGCCTAAGATCCCCTGGATCCCTACAGCCTGGGTGTAGGTGTGACGGTGCTCCCTGTGGGAGCCAGCTGAAGTCACTTAATCAGGGTGAACTGCAAACAAAACAGGGCAGACAAATCCCAAACGCTGGTGGTTATTTCAATACTTAGATTTACCAAGTCAGCACAAAACAGCTTCTGTAGTACCTCACTGGTTACTTAGAAGTTTAAACCACGCAGTTCCCTTAAAGTACCCAGCCTCAGGCCTCAGTCCAGACACACCTGTCAGATATGATGATGATCCCTGAAAATCTTACTTCAACATATAAAAGAAAAGGTTCTTCCGATCCCAAAGTATCAGCCACATACCCAGGTTCAATTATAACTTAGATCTTACCTAAAATACATGCTATAGCCAATTTTTATTAACTAAGCTAAAATTTATTAGAAAAGAAAAGAGAGAGAGTGTTGGTTAAAAGATTAATGGACATATAGACTTGAATTCAATTCTTGAGGTTCAGATACATAGTAGAGGTGAGCTTGTAGTAGCCAAAAGTCCTTTTAGAAATAGTCCATAGGTTATAGTCCAATGTCCATATTCAGGGTGGCTCCAGTCAATGACTGGGGATCTCAATCCTTGTGGCTTAAGGTTTTCCCCTCTTGAAACCCAAAGCAGATCTGAGATGAAGAAGGATCGTGTTCCAGGGTTTTTATACATTTCCAGCAGCCTTTCGGCCTGAGAAAACAATAGGCTTAACTCTCCTTCCAAACATCCTGGCAATTAGTACAGGGTAATTTATTCATTAAACAGTTCAGATACAGGTTTCCACAACCTTCAAAGAGACACAGAGACAATAATACTATTTCACTCAAGTGTCATCATAAATGTTAATATTCCTTTCTTGCTCTTTGAATAAAAACTATAGCAATAGACAAGACTTGTTTGCTTACATCGCAAGACCTGAACAAACACCTCCCCTTCTACCTCTAACAATGCAGACTTGCATTTCAAAGCTCTGTTCATTTACATATCTTGCTAACCAGTACTTAAGGTTCACCCATGGGTCAGGTCAGTCGGTGAGGTGAGTTAATTAACTCTTTCTGGCCCTGTTACCTTGCAGTGAGATATTATATTATACTTATAATGTCACAGTCACGGTGAGTCGACTGCTGCAGCTCCCCGTAGACTCTGCCTGCGTCTCTCACCGAGCTGGAGTACAGCAGTCAAGGGGAGAGCACTCGATGTGTTGCATCTACACTAGACGCGATATATCAACCCCCGCTGGATCGATCGCTGGCCATCGATTCGGCAGGTGGTATAGACATACCCTGAGTATCTGGTGATCGGAGCTGGACCCTGGAGGGGGACACATTGAAGGAACTCAGGGGTTAAGGTGCCTCTATTGTCAACTGTCAGGGCTGCTGTGGCTCAGAGGAGGGTGATTGACTGCTTGGCAGGCTTAGGCACCACAAGCCTGGGAGGCAGGAGAAGTGAAGCGGCCACAGTGTGCTCGGGGTGCTCGTGCTCGGAGGAGGGGTGAGCTTGGGTAAGGGGGGTGCCGCAGGGAAGAGCGGGGGAGTTGCCACAAGAGGGTAGCCTCAGGATGGAGGGTGGGAGCTGCAATGGGTGGGGCGCCTCAGGGTGGGGACGCGGGGGGGGAGGCGCAAGGTGGAAGTTTCACCTAGGGCACGAAACATCCTTGCACCGGCCCTGCCCATGCCCTGCCTGCAGCCAGCCCTGCACCCGCAGAGCTGTCCTATCCGCAGCCAGCCTCTGTCTCCAGCCAGCCCTGCACCTTCTGTCCTGCCCACACCAACCGCATCCTCCCTGCTCTGCCTGCAGCCAGCCCCACAGCCAACCCCTGACACACTCCCTGCCCTGTCTCCAGCCAACTCCTGCCGCATCCCCCTGTGGCCCTGCCCAAAGCCAGCCAGTCCCCCACACACCCCACAGCCTGCACCAGCCCAGCACCCCCTGTCTGCGGCCAGCCCTGCATCCCCTAACCTGTCTCCAGCCAACACGTGATGTACCCCCCTGCCTGAAGCCAGACAGGCCCGCACCCCTTGTCCTGCATGTAGCCAGACAGTATCTCCAGCCAACCCTATGTCCACTGGACCCTGCAGTTCCCAGGGCAGTAACCCTGCACATCTGCTTCAATGAGGGGGGCAGGGAGAAGCTGGGACCCACACATGTGCACACCCTCTGGTGACCAGACAGCAAATGTGAAAAATCGGGACAGAGGGTGGGGGATAATAGGATCCTAGATAAGAAAAAGTCCGCAAAATTCAGACTATCCCTATAAAATTGGAATATCTGGTCACCCTAGCACACCCCCAGGACACCTGAGTTCCATTGCTGGATTTCCTTTTGGTTCCACTGCTGGTTCTTTTCCTTTTCCTGAGGGACTTTGGGCAAGTTGCTCCCCCCTCTAGGGCTCTGTCCCCAGCAGTTAAATGGGGATTTCATACTTTCCCGCTATTGGAAAGTGCTGGGAGAATCCCCCAGCAAAAGCTGCTCTGACAGTGCTAAGCAGTATCTGACCATTCAAGGGAGGAGCACACTGCCCAGGACGAGTGTTTGGCTCTGGGGTTTCACTTCAGCCCAGTCTAGAGAGAGGGGCCCAACCATGGAGTTTGGCTCAAGAAGACCAAGTCTTCAATTTGTTAAGGGTGTTTTGAATTTCAATCCTGTGCTCCAAAGTGATTGGTGTCAGTTGCAAATTTTAGAAGCATGGTCTCCACTGCATTTTCCAAATCATTCATGAAAATATTGAATAGTACCAGACTCCGGACTGATCCCTGCCAGACCCACTAGGTACACCCTCTCCGTTGGACAGCCAAACCTGGAGAAGGGCTCCTGGAGTCTGGGCTTTCAACCAGCTCTGCACCCACATTACACTGATTGCAGCTGGACTGCATTTCCCTCGTTCACTTGTGAGAATGTCCTATGGGACTGTGTGAAAAGCCTTAGTAACACCAAGAAAGATCCCATCTACTGTTTACCCACCTCCACCAGGCCCGGAACCCTGCCAAAGAAGGAAAGATGATTGGTTTGGAATGATTTGTTCTTGACAAATCCATGCTCACTCGTCCTAAGAACCAAATTATCCTATTATCATGCTGACAAACTGAGTGTTTCAGAATGTATTGCAGTATCTCTCCAGCTATGGCAGTCAGGCTAGCTAGTCTGTAAGTCCCAGGGGTCTCTTTGTTCCCCTTTGAAAGACAGGTCCTGTCTTGTTCAGGGATGGGAAGATGTTCTTTTTCAGGGATCTCATCAAGAACTGGGGCACATCATCTGGTTTGTTAAGGCCACAAAAATGGAGGCAGGTACTTCTTCTCTCCTGCTGGCAAAGAACCGCAGGTACCTAAAAGACAGGACTCACATCCCTGAGTGGGCTTTAAAAATGCAGTGGCTAAAAAGTTTGGCCCTGAATATTTCTTGTTTCTGCAGACTAGACATTTTAGCAAACTTTAAAATTCCTTGGTGCAAACACCAAGAAACTCCCCTTTCTCCTTCAGAGAGGGCTTCAACACCCCTTCTCTCACTCAGGCTCACAACTACCCAGAGTTCAAGAATTGTTCCTGTTCCCATTGGACACATGGGAAGGAGCCTGAGGTCCAGAGAAAGGAAATGACCTACGCAAGGGCCTACACAGCAAGGTGGTGGCAGAACCAGAAAGAGAAGTCACCAGTCCTGACTCCTGTTCTAACGGACAACAAACCCCCCTGCCCCCAGAGGCACAGATAGATATCAGGAATCGAGATGGTGGGGAAATTCATTGAAACCGTTTCTGTCAGAAAATCCCATTAAGACTAAACTAGTTTGTTTCTTGAAATCATAACAAGTGGGATGAAAATTCTTTGCAAAAAGATTTTCTTGCAAAACAAAAGCATCTCCTGTTTGTCACGGTGTGTTAAATTGTCTCATCGCACACAAAAAGGAGACAGTTAGATCTTAAAAATTAGATAAGATGCTTCAGTCTGAGCTAAGTTGTGGCTGCTCTTAACAATTTCAAAATAAAGAAATAAAAATAAAATAGAATATTTCAGCTATTCTATTAAGTGTTAATCTGCTTTGAATAAACATGATAGGACACCTCATATTATGCCCTACTCCTGGTGACACTCTCCAATAGATCCCCATTCTCCACCCACCGTCAGGTAGGTAGGAGCAGATCATTATTATCCCTACCTGAAAGAGGGAGAAGCTAAGGCTGAGGAAGGAGAATCGACTTGTCTTAGGTCACCCAGCCAATCAGTGGCAGAGTTGGGAATAGGACCCAAGAGCCCTGATTTTCAAACTAACCAGCGGATCTTGAATTTCAGACATTGAATGACCTGAATCAAGTGCTCTCAGATGAGCCCCAGACCAACAACAGTGCACAGTAATTATTCAGCAAGTATTTCAGGAGAACTGCAATGTTAGAGAAAATCATGAACTGCTCAGAGACAATTAATGCAGAGAAGCAGCAAAATTCATCAAACATAGAACTGATTATGACTTATTTCCTTGGTCTTAAAAGAGAACAACAAACACCTGAGTCTCCTCCCTGTCAATAACCCCCTGCTCAGCCCATCAGGGTAGAGACGGAGGATGGGAGGCTGAGGGTTCTCACCAGAGAGCCCAAAGGATGGCCCAGGTCACTGGTGGGGATCACTGCCCAAGTGCTAGTTCAGCCCCACATTTTTGGGTGGACCTCTCACAGTGGGAGCTGCAGAGCACACCCCCGCAACACACACACACACACACACATACACGCGCACGCACACCTCCTGATGTTGGAAGGGGAACAGGAGAAAGGACAAAAGAAGCAAGAGACAAAGAGAAAGGAGGGATGGATGGAGGAAAAGGTGAAACAAAAAGGACAAACCCTAATGTCCGCAGTGATTCTGAGGGACAAAATCCCAGGTGCGCAATAAAATTCTACCTCTTTAAGCTCATGTTTTCCATGCCTAGAATTCAACTCTCACCAGATGGATCAGACTGAACAGGTTTCAAACCTCCAGGAGGCTCTTACCTTCTAAACAGGGATGGCTGTTTTCTAGTAAAATCACTACGAGAGAAGGAGAAAACTCGAAAAAGGTTTCTCCTGGCGCTCACATCCGTGAACCTGAATACTCTCTCAGTCCTCAAAGAGAGAGCTGGAGAAGGAGACTTGCTGAAGCAAAGCCACAGGGGTCTCTGAGGTTTCCCTGGCCCTTCGCCCCTGTCCTACCTGACTGATGTCAGCATCTCTCTGTGACGTCACCACCTCCCCATCACCTTTGACCAATAGTCTGAGGTCCTGCAAAAGCCCTTTTTGTTGTCACTGCCACACCCCTCCCTTGCTGTGCTAATGTCCTGCCCCTGGCCAGCCTCTTTGCAGTTTTAAGCTACTCCCTGTGGGTCACCCCACTCAAGGAGCGTTCGTTCTAGGCAGCAAGCTAGCTAGACAGGAAAACATCAGATGCTGCTCCCAATGCTACACTCAGTTTTTCACAAATTAGTCGACTTGATGGCCAGAAGAGACCATTAGACCTCACTCGAAGGCATTTTTCTCCAGCCCTCAGAACATTTGGTGGCTCTTTGCTGACCCAGCTCCAATTTCACATCATCTTTTCAAATGAGGACATCAAAACTGGAGGCAGGATTCCAGTATCAGTCTCACTGATACCGTGTCACCTCCTGTGACAATATTGTCATAATCTGTACCTGTATATGTCACCGTTGCGACCACTGTTCTATATTTGCAGCCAATATTGTATAAAGGTTTTCATGTACGTAAGGGGTCTATGGAGAGGTTCTGACTGGCTGATTATAATTATTCTATCTCAAGATGTGTTTCATTTTTGTAGTTGATGTTATGAATATTGGCTCTGTGCTGCCCCTATTCCAAACTCGTGCCATAATGGGGGACAGAACAGCCATCTTGCCAGAAGTGGCTTTACCAATAGATGGAACCTGGGATCTGAACTCCCAATGATCACACTGTGATTGGGATCCGTTTGAATTCCCCTCCTATGTCTTTGACACTTTCATCTCCACTCATAGCAACTCTGACATAGGATTAAAGCAGTCAAAACATCGTATCCAAGCACAGACAATGGAGAATGCTTCATCACACGACACTTTGAGAAGTGGATGGATAGAATGTGATGAAGATAAACAGTCTAGCTCGGACAAAAGGTAACAGTTCTGCAGTGAAGGTGAAGGAGAGAATCTCTCTGTCACTCGTACATGGTCGAGTCTTCACAGTGCTCCTGAGCTGGAGAGTGAAGACCCCCCCTCGGTCCCACCATGAGACTGAGGAACAGGAGGCCTGTCACCCCCATTCCTGCCATCTTGCATTCCTGGTTTCCAGCATCCCAGAGGGCCTCCCTGCCAGCGATGAAACTCAACTGCCATCCGGACTCCCCAGTGTTACTCCTCAACGGCTCTAAATCAGCCAGAGAGTGGAAAGTCCTGGGCATCGTGCCGGCACGTGGGATCCACTGCACCTGAACAGTGGGAAAAGGTTTCTGTGCTGGGGCATCGTTTAATGTTTTCCAGTTTCCAAGGGAGGGTTTATGGGCCTGAGTGTTAAGCTCCCAAAGCCAGTCACTGTTTCATTGTATTCATTACGTTTGCATTTTCCCCTGTTCCCCCAGTTTTCTGTACCTTTACCCTGACTACACTTACTTGGTTTGTGCCAAACCACCTTATCTTCTCTTTATTTTATTTACAGCACATGAGGAGGGAGGCTAAATCCACTGGTGATAGAGACAGGAGGAAGTCGAGTTTGTATCTCCTGAGAAAAGGGGCTTTTTCCTTTCCTATTTCTCCCCTACCATTTCTAATGTTTTCCTTTGAAGCGTTGCCTTATTCAACTTGCGGTAACATTACCTTTTGAGATAAAAACTACGAAATACAGAACTAGAGACATTTTTTAGAAATCTGGGATTTAGACATTTTATTTATAGCAAGGGAGGGTGTCCAAGTTTCTGAGAAGGTTTTTGTTTGCAAGAAGCAACATTGTTGGGTCTGTTGTTGTACCAAGGGGGTAGATGGTTGTCTATAAAAGAGGAATCAAGACTAAATGCATCCGATGAGAATGAGATTCAAACCCATACATGCACAGCACAATGGATTTGCAGCCCATCACCTTAACCACTCAGCTACCTCATCTGAGTTGCAAAAAAAGGGACAGCAGGAGAAATCTTTCAGCAGAGATAGGGACACTAAGGAGTTTCCCAATACTAAGCATAAGCAGGGTCTGAATGAGCTCCCCCCTCACATCTAGTGAGGAGCTGGGGAAAGACTTCAGGAACAGACCATATTTGCACAGACACACCTACTCTGCCTAACTATGAAGCATGGTGGGGCCGCGTTTCCAAAATGACCAGTTTGGGATGGTGGTGAGTTAGAAATCAGTTTAGGATTGAGTAGAATGAAATGTTATTTTCCTTCCTGTATGAGTGAAGGGCAGCAGAACATACCTAGTCCATCCTGATGGAGGGGTAGGTGGGTGAGGAATAGCTTTTATTAGACTGCAGAGAAGTGATTGAGGATGTCACCCTAAACCAGTGGACCCCAAACATTTCACACTGTGCCCTCTTAGCCATGGCTGTGGCCCCTCGGAAGCTGTGATCAAGAACTGGGGCTGAGAGTGGAGCTGTTGCTTGCTGGGGAGAGGGGTGCAGACAGTGGTAAGGGGTTGAGGCCGGGCTGGGAGCCAGAGGCCCAGACTGAGGGTGGGGTTGGGGAAGAGCTGGGACCAGTATCTTAGATGTCTATATACAAATGCGAGAAGTATGGGTAATAAGCAGGAAGAACTGGAAGTGCTAATAAAGAAATACAATTATGACATTGTTGGCATCACTGAAACTTGGTGGGATAAAACACATGATTGGAATGTTGTTGTGGATGGGTATAGTTTGCTCAGGAAGGATAGACAGGGGAAAAAGGGAGGAGGTGTTTCCTTATATATTAAAAATGTACACACTTGGACTGAGGTGGAGATGGACATAGGAGACAGAAGTGTTGAGAGTCTCTGGGTCAGGATAAAAGGGGTAAAAAACAAGGGTGATGTCGTGCTAGGAGTCTACTACAGGCCACCTAACCAGGTGGAAGAGGTGGATGAGGCTTTTTTTAAACTACTAACAAAATCATCCAAAGCCCAAGATTTGGTGGTGATGGGGGACTTCAACTATCCAGATATATGTTGGGAAAATAACACCGCAGGGCACAGACTATCCACTAAGTTCCTGGACTGCATTGCAGACAACTTTTTATTTCAGAAAGTTGAAAAAGCTACTAGGGGGGAAGCTGTTCTAGACTTGATTTTAACAAATAGGGAGGAACTTGTTGAGAATTTGAAAGCAGAAGGAAGCTTGTGTGAAAGTGATCATGAAATCATAGAGTTTGCAAATCTAAGGAATGGTAGAAGGGAGTACAGCAAAATAGAGACAATGGATTTCAGGAAGGTGGATTTTGGTAAGCTCAGAGAGCTGATAGGTAAGGTCCCATGGGAATCAAGACTGAGGGGAAAAACAATTGAGGAGAGTTGGCAGTTTTTCAAATGGATGCTATTAAGGGCCCAAAAGCAAGCTATTCCGATAGTTAGGAAAGATAGAAAATGTGGCAAAAGATCACCTTGGCTAAACCACGAGATCTTGCGTGACCTACAAAATAAAAAGGCGTCATATAAAAAATGGAAACTAGGTCAGATTACAAAGGATGAATATAGGCAAATAACACAGGAATGCAGAGGCAAGATTAGAAAGGCAAAGGCACAAAATGAGCTCAAATTAACTATGGGAATAAAGGGAAACAAGAAGACTTTTTATCAATACATTAGAAGCAAGAGGAAGACCAAGGACAGGGTAGGTCCA
>NC_066624.1:47418676-47494510 GCF_025201925.1 Gopherus flavomarginatus
TCTCCCCAAAACCTTCCCCGGGGGACCCCCAGACTCAGATGCCTTGAGTCTCACAACAAAGGGAATAAACCATTTCCCTTCCCCCTCCTCCCCTCCAGGTGTTCCCTCCCTGGGTTCCTGGAGAGATATACAGAAGCAAGCTCCGTGAATCTAAACAGAGGGACTCCCCCTTCCCTGTTTCCAGTCCTGGAAATAGAAGTACCAAGATAGCTAATCTCTCTGCCCCCTTACCCAGAGGGTATGCAAAGTCAGGCTAGTAAATCTAACACAACGAGATTTTCCCCCTGACTTCTTCCTCCCACCAATTCCCTGGTGAGCTGCAGACTCAATTCCCTGGAGTCCCCACTAAAGAAAAAATCCAACAGGTCTTAAAAAGAAAGCTTTATATAAAAAGAAAGAAAAGGACATAAAAATGGTCTCTCTGTATTAAGGTGACAAATACAGGGTTATTTGCTTAAAAGAAAAAAATGAATAAACAGCCTTATCCAAAAAGAATACAATTTAAACATTCCAGCAACTACACACATGTAAATACAAAAAAAACCAATATAAACTTATTGTCTTATTATCTTTGTACTTATAACTTGGAAACAGAAGATTAGAAAGGCAGGAGATAGAAAAATCACTCTCATAGCCGAGACGCCACAGACACAAGACAAAGAACAAAGAACTCACACAGAAACTTCCCTCCACCCAGATTTGAAAAAGTCTTGTTTCCAGATTGGTCCTCTGGTCAGGTGTTTTAGGTTACTGGTGTTACCCCTTTATAGGTAAAAGAACATTAACCATTAGCTATCTGTTTATGACAAGGGGGCTCAGCCTCCCCAAACCTTGCACTGCCAAGGGGACAGTGGGGCCCAAGATCAGGGGCCCTGGCCAAGTTTGGTCCCCCTGGAAAAGTCTCCCTTATGTCAGCCCCACGGCTGGAGGAGCTCCCACTCCCTGCTACAGCCCGGGGGCTGCAGCAGGGGCACAGAGCTTCTCTGGTCTCAGGGCCACAGCGGGGCAGGGGTAAAGGAGTGATAGGGTGGGGCTGGTGGGGGAAGGGGTGGAACAGAAGTGACAGTGGATGGGGCCATGGGTGGAAGGGGGTAGAGCCACAGACAGAAGGTAGGGGCATGGTTCTGGTGCTGGGGCCCCCACACTTGTTCTCCCTTTCCCGGGGGTTTGGCATCACTAGCCCCGGCTTAGCGAGTAGGGTTCAGTGGTCTCCTTAATGTGGGGTGCGACTCCTAGGGGGACACAGAGGAACATTCATGGGGGCACCTCAGGACCTGAGCCAGCCCACATAGAGGGCAGGGAGGGAGCACCACTCTGCCACAGCTCTTCCCCAACCCCACCCACAGCCTGAGACTCTGGCTCCCAGCCCGGCGTCGACCCCTTTACCCCTGTCCGCACCCCTCTCCCCAGCAAGCAACAGCCCCACTCCTCCCAGCCCCGGTTCTTGACCGTGGCTTCCGAGGGGCCACAGCCATGGCTAAGAGGGCACAATGTGAAATGTTTGGGGACCACTGGTTTAGGGTGACGTCCTCAATCACTTCTCTGCAGTCCAATAAAAGCTATACCTCACTCACCTAGCCCTCCATCAGGACGGACTAGGTATGTTCTGCTGCCCTTCACTCATACAGGAAGCAGAATAACATTTCATTCCACTCAATCCTAAAGTGATTTGTAACCCAAGACCATCCCAAACTGGTCATTTTGGGGAAGCGGCCCCATCATGCTGTATAGCTAGGCAGAGTAGGTGTGTCTATGCAAACATGGTCTGTTCCTGAAGTCTTTCCCCAGCTCCTCACTAGGTGAGAGAGGGGAGCTCATTCAGACCCTGCTTACGCTTAGTATTTAAAAACTCCTTCGTGTCCCTATCTCTGCCGGCCTTAGATTTCTCCTCCTGTCCATTTTTTGACAGCTCAGATGAGGTGACCGAGTGGTTAAGGTGATGGACTGCTACCCCATTATGCTCTGCCTGCATGGATTCAAATCCCGTTCTCATCAGAGGCATTTAGTCTTCACCCTCCTTTATAGACAACCATCTCCCCCTTTGGTACAATAACAGATCAAACAATGTTGCTTGTGTTACCCAAAATTGGGTCAGTTAGTAAGCTTAGAGAGGACTAATAATGCCCCTCCCCCCTAGAGTTTGGCAGAAAGCAGCACATTTATTAGCTTGATAGCTAAGCTCAAAAGAAGGGATGGGGGAGGGTGTCACACTCATACTCACGCTCCCAGGACAGGCCTGGCAGTGGAGATGTCAGGATCCTTTAAGGTAAGTGTCCCACAGCGCAGCGATGGACGGTGCGATGAAGATCAGTCTCCCTGAGGTGCAATAGAATGTAACACAGTGAACCACTGGCCAGATGGGCCGGGTGAAGGGCATTCACTGGAGGTACAAAGGAGAGTGGGAAAGCCACTTCACAGGCATTCAAAGAGGGAAAAGACACAAGCTGGGGGAGTTTAACAGACCTTTTGAGCATACAGGTTATACAGAGCATACAGATCACTGCTGCTCCTACAACATGATAAGTTCTCAAGCAGCATGTTTCTTACTTTGCCCATCTGTCAATTTTGATGATTATTGATGGAAATATTTTGCCATTGGGTTGTGTGTTTACACAGAAATTGACATTTACCAACAAATACGCAATTCTTCGAAGCCTGCCTAGTCTGCAGTTGATGGGTTTAGAGGGACACATTCACTCTTCCAGGTCCCCATGCCAGGCCTGTGCTCTCCAGGTTGTCAACTTCCCGCACTGCTGGGATCCTTCCCTCATCTCCCCCCAAACAACTGCCCCACCCACACTTCTGGGGTCCCCTCCCTACACTGTCTAACTCCACTGCTGGCAGGATCCCTTCCTCTTCCTTTCATTTCCTGCCTCCACTCTGGGCAAAAGCTCTGCACTCTTCCCACACCAGAAGTTGAACCCAGGTCACCTGGGTGAAAGCCAGGAATCCTGACCACTAGCCCATATGGGACTATTGTTGCATCTGACGAAGTGGGTATTCACCCACGACAGCTCATGCTCCAATACATCTGTTAGTCTATAAGGTGCCACCGGATTCTTGGCTGCTATTATTACTACAACTCAGGCCTTGGCTACACTGGAGAGTTGCAGTGCAGGTGGTGGCTTTACAGCGCTGTAACTTACTCCCCGTCCACACTGGCAAGGAACATACAGCGTTGTATCTCCCTGGCTACAGTGCTGCATGTGCTCCACCTCGACGAGAGGAATAAAGAGAACAGAGCTGGTGATGCAGAGCTGGGGTGCCAGTGTAAACAGTGATTAATCTTACTACGCTGTCACTGACCTCCGGAACCTTCCCATAATGCTTTTAATTAGAGATAACGCTCTTTGTTTTGCTGTGATGCCTCCGTTTGTTTGGTTGTGAGCTCAAGGCTCCCGGAGCTGCTTATCTAAAAACCAAACACAGTTACTGTTTGCAGTGAATGAGCAGAGGCAGGGGGATCCCTTTGGAACACCCACAGCTGGTGTTTGCTTGAGGAGAGAAGCAGCCGGGTGGGCACGGGGGGGGTCTGTTTTGGATCAGCGGCTTATCTGGTCTGTGAGGAAAAAAACAAAGGCGGCTATTTGCATTTAGTGAATGAGAGAGGGGGGGGGGGAGAAGGCTTGAACTTGCCAGGCAGGGAGCTGACACAGTGTCAGCTCCAAAAATCCACTTGCTCTGTCTCCCCCACGCTCCATGTCATACTCCACCCCACCCTCTTCTTTTCAAAAGCACATTGCAGCCACTTGAATGCTGGGATAGCTGCCCATAATGCACCACTCCCAACAGCTCTGCAAATGTGGCCATGACAGAGTGCTGGTAGCTGTCAGTGTGTCCACACTGCAGCGCTTTCCCTAAACAGCTGTAGGAAGACAGCTTTAACTCCCAGCGCTGTCCAGCTGCAAGTGTAGCCAAACTCTCTCTAAGCCGACCCCTTATGAGAACAGCAGGGACTAGCATGACTAGATGTCCCGATTTTTGGGTCTTTTTCTTATATAGGTGCCTATTAACCCCACCCCCGTCCCAATTTTTCACATTTGCTGTTGGATCACCCTAGCAGGGGTTGCACACAGGGCTGCATTAACCTTCAGGTGCTAAGGTTTCCCTCTCTCCATTCCCAGAGCCTGTGATCAGGAAACAGACATCAGGGCTCCCAGGTACTGCACAGACCATGACTGAGATCAGACCCCATATTATGCAAGGTGCTGTACAATCCCTGGCCAACACTGAGACACCCAGGGAGTTCCCCTCAATTTCCCTGGGCCTCTGCTGCCCAACTTCTTCTGAATCCCTCTGGCTCACCCCCTCACACAAAAAAACCCACGTTTCCAAACAGTCCTTCTTTCCTTGCCCCCTGATTCTGGTTTCACACCCTGGGACCATCTCCTCTCTTTGTCTCTCCCCCTCCAGGTGAAGCAGAGATGGAGGCAACTTCAGCCACTGGAGTCAGCCTCAGCGAGCACTGCAGCCGGCCCCGGGGGAGGGGGGGTGTTTGCAGACACAGGAAGGGAGCAGGGGGTGCTGGGAAGAAGGCGGCACGAGAACAAAGCTCAGAGACCAAACATTGGGAAATTCCAGGGGGCGGGGCTCTGACACATCCCAGGTGCGGGCAGCTCCTGGGGGCGGGGCTCTTGCTCAGATCAGTGGCGGGGCAGCTCCTGGGGGCGGGGCTATGACACAACCCGGAGGCACGGCAGCTCCTGGGGGCGGGGCTCTGGCTCAGCTCAGGGGCGGGGCTCTGGCACATTGTGACGCGGAGCCCGGGCTGAGGAGCTGCTCCTTGGTTCTCCACGTACTTCCAGCAGCGCTGGAGCTGCCCGAGTCGGAGCGGAGCTGCTGTTCTCAGCTGCAGCCGGGATCTGCTCCCGGCCCCGCTGGGATCCAGGTGGGGACAGAGACTGGGGTCAGGGGGTTCCCCTTGGTGTGGCTGGCGGGGGCGGGAGGGGAGAAGGCGGAGCTGCAGGCTGGGGAAGGGTGGTGGGACATTGTGACCCGGAGCCCCCGGGGAGTGAGAGGTGCTGGGGGGGCGGGAAAGTGACTCTGCCCCAGGGAGCCTGGGAGAAACCTTGGAGCCGCCTCGGCCCCAGTGGAGCTGCAGGAGGATCCGCTCGCCCCGCTGGGATGGGGGGGGCCGGGGCCTGGCCGTCGTGTGGAGGGGAGGTGCGGACCCCGGGCCCGGCCCAGGGGGGGCGGAGCCTGGTGCAGAGCCTGAGGCCCGGCGAGGGGGCGGAGCCTGGGGCCCGGCGGGTGCGGGGCGGTGTATTAAATCACTCCCCATAGCAATGTGCTACTCCCGGGCACTGCGCATGCCCAGTAACAGCCGCTGAAGCCGCTGCCCTTCCCCCTGCCCGGACCAGCCGTAACGTTCCGCCGGGCGCTGGGGGCGGGGCTGGAGCGGGGCGGGGCAGTAACAGGGAGCGTGGGGGGGGGCAGGCGCTGAGCAGGAAATTGATGGGCTGGGGGGCGGTCAGGCAGCTGGAGGCAGGGTTCCGAGGGGGCTAAATGGCACAATCTGGGCTGGGGGGAGGAGCAGGAATTGAGCTCAGGGGGAGGCGCTGGCGGAGCCCCCCCCTTTGGTGTGAGGGCGGAGGTGTCGGGGCGGGGAGGAGAAGCCGGAGTTGCAGGGAGGGGGAGGTCACTGGGGTGGGGGGTTAGAACTGTCTCTGGGCAGCCAGGACATTCCCGGGGTGGGGGGGAGGTGAATTAACTGGATCCTGTCCCTGTTTCTGCCACTTCCTCCCACACACACATTCTCTCAAGATTTCCCCTTTTCTCTCTCATTATCACACGTGGCTATAAAATCCAGGGAGATTCTCCTCACCCCCCCCCCCAATGATCAGCTCTATAATTGCCTCTGATTTTCCCTTTTCTCTCCATACTTCTCAAATGTCAATTTAAAATCTCTCCAATGGGGGGTGGATTTTCCCACCCATTTTACCTGCAGCGATTTGCCCTTGTTTAGGTGGGAAATTGTTGCCCTTGTCATTCCCCAGAACATGGCTCCCACTGGAGTGGGGATGGGATGGGATGAGGTGCCCGTTCTCTGCCAGGGCAAGGAAGGGAGGAGCACATCCCCCATGGAAACTGCCCAGACCCCATTTCCCAATCCCCCTGCTGCCCCCTTCCGTTGTCCAGGGAGCCTTCCAGCTCCCTCCCCCCCCCCTTAAATCAGCTCCTCAAAGGGCTCTGAGCTGCTCACGTGAATGGTTGCCCCGGGGCCGGGGGGGACCATCACATTCTGTTTATGTATTGGACAGTCATATAAAATCCAGTCCAACATTCCCCCTTTTCCACTAGTTATTTAATAGCAACATCAAATCCCCTCCGATCTTGGTGGTTTTCTCTCATGTTATCAAATGTCGTTTGTGACAGGTTCTCTCTGCGTGTCTCAAAGATTGATATAAAATACCCCAAACATTTGCCCCACTTCTCTCTAGTTGTTTTATTTCTAATTGAATATGATGGGTTGTTTCCCAATGTGCTAAGATGCAGCCGCCTCTGGGGTGGATCCATGGTGGCCATTATTTGCTAGTGACAGCCAGTGGACCTTTCTTGCCCTCCAGACCTTCCATTCTCCTGTTAAAGAAGCACTCCCCAGGCTCCCTCTGCCTGTGTGCCTGGCCAGCAGGAGGTGGTGGTAACTTTCTAGCCACTTCTCACACTCTGTGAGGTAACACTTGCAGGGGCAGGGAAGGTGTCTGTGTGGGAACGTTGCAGCTGAAGGGGCATTGTGGTAGGGGGAGGCCTCTGGGTGGCTGGGCAGGGGGTACCCTAGTCAGGTTGGTGGGTTGTGGAGGTTTGGGGTTTTCGGGGGTGGTGGTTCTGATGTGCCCATCCCTGAGGCTATGGGTCCTGGAGGTGGGTATCGCTGGGGGCCTGGTGGCTGCAGAACAGTGGGGGTGGGTGTCTCTTGGGGAGGCGGGACAGAGGGTTAGAGGGAGCCTGGTTCTGTGCCAGGGGTTCTGTCTGTGCTTCCCCTGCTGGTTCCTGGTTTTGTTGCCATGCCCAGTGCACAGAGCTGGGGGAGAGGATCCCTGGCACTAGGTCAGGGCATGCCAGGGAAGCAGAGTGACGGGTTACACTGTAAAGCATCAGGGGGTCCCACTGGGCAGAGGAGGGGGTCCCAGGCAAATGTCAGGGTAGATCGTTCTGGAGGGTGGAGAAGTTCCTAGGCAGGCAGTGAGGGACTGAGTTCCCAGTGGGGGGGTCCCTTGAGGGGGTCCCTGGCTGCTGGGGGCTCTTGGTGGGGGGAACCCTTTGGGATTCCCAACCTGGCAATCATGGTGTGGTGGGGGTTCTCTGGCCGGTGGGGCTTTGAGGGGTATCTGGAGTCCCTGGCCAGGGACTCTGGGGGCTGTGTCCCAGGGAATATCTGATGGGATCCTGGCTGGGGGGTGTCTGGGGCCCCTGGCTGGTGGGTCTGGGCTCTGGGTACTAGGGGGTGTCTGGGGGCTGCTGCTAACCATGATCCTTCTCTCTGGTCAACTTGTGCCAGAGTCCTGACTCCAAGTCACCAGGTCACCAAGTCCATTCCCCAGTCACGTGCCCTGTCACTGGGATAACTTTCTGTCCACGTAGCAAACACTGTTAGTGTGAAATCACAGATTTTGCTTTTCTTCTCTTTTGAAAACTGCAGAAACTTTCGGTTCCATTTGGAAAATTTGTGCCCCCAGTCCTTGTCCTAGATCTGCGGGGGTGAGGGAGGTGGGAAGGGAGTCAGCACTGCCACACGATGGTCTCTTCCACAGCGTTCTGGACTCATTCTTTCTGTAATCTGGTGTCATTGAGACCATTGTTAATCCAGAGTCACTGTATGGAAAGACAAGGAGTGATTCCAGATGGACAGTGGGTCAAATGAGATCAGCCATTCTCCCTGTGAGGAGGGGCTCCCATTAGCTGCTCTCCCCAGAGAGCTAAAGGAGGGAAGCTGCTCAAACACGCTGTCCCTCTCTGCTCAGGATATTGGGGTTCAGCTTCCTGGGTCAGAGACTGCAGCCTCCATTGTGATCTGGGAGACCAGGCTTGGCAGCTGCTGCTCCCCCAGTGGGGCTCTGTGCTGGGAAGTGACCTTAATTAAAGCTTCTTCTCTGCCCAGCCCAGGGGATGACTTTCTGCAGCTGGTCCTAGCCCCCTAGGGCAGCCCTGGGCCCTGTTACTACTAAATTCTGAGCCAGAGTCTCCAGGTAACTGAAAGACCTCAGGGAATGTCCTAGGGTCTGGCGAGAAAGTGACTGCAAAAACAAGCCCACCTCATTTCTCCTCCCATTAGTGGTTGAGAGGAGGAAATCCAGCCATGGGAGAGCAAAGCCCCCAGGAATGGGACTGTCCCAGCCAGAGGGACAGGGAGAGAGGACAGGAGAAGGAGAGACTGAAAGGGGCAGTGGGAGAAATGAATGTGGGGGAGAGATTTCCAGCTTCTAGTCCACCCAGACACATGTATTGCTGCATCCCTGGGCAGAAGCACTTTCCAGTGAACAAAACAAGGTCAGACAGAGCAAATGCCAGTTTCTGACTCCATATTCCCCCTGCTGGGGTGTGGCTGCCGTGGGGTCAGTGTCTGAGGGAATCCCCCACAGTGACTCCTTTGGTTCTGCTCTTTTCTAGCCTTGTGTTCAGAGAAGAGATGAGGGAAGGGAGAAGGGAGGTTAAAAATGTGTCTGTGGACTTAGCCTGGCAGGAGGGGCCAGGTCTAAATTGTAATAAACAGATTGAGCATTTCCCAGCATGACAGAATCTAGGGTGTCTGTCTGCAGGGAAAGGGCCTGGGGGAATTATGATGTGAAATTAACTAAAACCGGTTCTGAAACGCCCACAACTGCCCTTCTCCCCCAGACAGGCTGCAGAATGACGTCCATGTTTTGCTCCAGCTCATCCCAGCCTGGCATGGGACAGGGAAGAGAAATGGCTGCAGTGGAGTCAGTCCAGGTAGAGATTATCGGGGGGTTGCTGGTGGGTTCCTACTGGAGGAAAGGGAGAGCAAATACACCAGAGGTGGGAAGGTTTGCAGTGTCTGGTTTGGAGGTTGGACCGGGGCAGGAAATTCACAGCGTGGGGAAAGGAGTAGGCCAGGGTGTGGCAAACCTGCTGGGAGTTATTTAATAAGTGGCCTAGATTCTAGGAACAGACCCAGGAGGTTTGGAGGTGGAAATGCCCTAATTTGTGAAGAAAGAAAATAGCCCACCTACATGGAGCTAGTCAAACTGACCAGACTCCTAGTGCTGGAGCCTGACCTCACTAACCAGCAGCTGCTGTGAGATATGAAGGGGGCACCCATGAGTCAGGCTTATTGGAGCTGCCTCTCCCTTCATATCCCTCTCCTCACAATGAGGAGGGTGTTGGGCGTTCTACCAGCGAGCTCTCCCTGGACCCTGCTGGGGGTTCCATCTCCTGTATCAGTCAGTGGCTAATAGTGGGGTGATGGATCTGCTGGGATAGACAAGGGGCTCTCTCTTCATCCCCTCACCCTGGTATTTGCTGGATACTCTGAGCAAGGTCGAGGTGGGACTCTCCTGACTACGATCCACCCAGAGCTTCCATTTGATTCACTCCTCTCTGCCACAAATAGTGGGGCTGTGAGTGGGTCAGCAAGTCCTTAGTGTTGGACTATTGCTCTTTCAGGGGCCGGTGACCTTTGAGGAGGTGGCTGTGTATTTCACCAGGGAAGAGTGGGCTCTACTGGACCACGCTCAGAGAGCCCTCTACTGGGATGTCATGCAGGAGAACTATGAGACGGTGGTCTTGCTGGGTAAGGGTTCCTGTCCCTTCTGTTCTTGGAAAGGGAAATGAAGAGTGAAGGTTCATGCCACCCGCACAATGCCATCTGTACCCTGTCCTGTTTCAGCATCACCCCAATAGGCCAGTGACACACATACTACCGGAGACCCTCCTCTGCTGCAGAACACTTTGGGAACAGAGCACAGGAGCCGTATTGCAAAGTGTCAAATATCTCCTGTTTGCTGAAGTGAAACTGGGGGTTAGGTCTGGCATAACTGTCCCATACCCCTAATCATTTTTGTTGCCCATTTCTGAATCTTTTCCAATTCCAATATATCTATTTTTGAGATGGGGTGACAACATCTGTATGCAGTATTCAAGATGTGGGTGTATCATGGATTTATTTGCTGTTTTTACAAATATGATCTATGAGATATTGTCATATCTATCCCTTTCTTAATTAGTTCCTACATTGTTCACTTTTTTTCACTGCTGCTGCACATTGAGTGGATGTTTTCAGAGAACTATCCACAGTGACTCCAAGATCCATCTCTTGAGTGGAAACAACTAATTTAGACCCCATCATTTTGTATGTATAGTTGGGATTGTGTTTTCCAATGGGCTGCACTATGTGCTATCCTGTCATCTAGCACTGCTGAGATCCTGGATTCAGTAATATCCCTGCCCTTCCTGTTCCCTTTCTCCACCGAACCCCGCCAGCCCATGCTTCCTGTTCCCAGCTTCCCCAGGATTCTCACACTGTCTCTGAACCTCTCTGTCAGCAAGAAGCAGTGCCAGGGACACTTGCCCTCTGTCTGAGTCTTCGATTTCTGGGACATGGATTTACTTTCTCTGTGTTGTAAGAGGCTCTGTCATAGTGAGTGTCTGTGACGTTACCCTGAGTACAATCTGGACTGTTAAATAGCTGTGTCCCCTCAGTTCTCCGGCCTGGGGTGGCTTTTCCACTGTTTTCCCGCGAGAACAGCCCTCTTGGCCACTTAACACACAGTCTCCAGCATGTAACTCACTCCCATCTACACAGTATTGAGTGCTGCCAGACAGCCACTCATGACTTACACCTCAGGAGAAAACTAGCAAATTCTCAAGTGCCCAACTTTCCCCCAGAAATGTGCATCTTGCACTGTCCAGCACGCTACTGAACGACGCAAGCTCATATGAAGTCTGTCATTTCATCATTGGAAAATGACATGCACCAGCTTGTTATCCCAAACAGAGTTTCCAACACACTTCAATCCACACATACTGGTTAGATGAACAATAAACCAAGATTGTTAACTACCAAAAACTAAAAGTAGGCCCAGTACATGAAAGGGGCATTCCCAGGAGAGACTGTATAAAGGCTGGAACATGAAACACCTTTGTAAACCTGAGACAGCTGCCTTGGGGACAATGACAGGGAGAATCCCCCAAAGTGACTCCTTTGTTTCTGCTCTTCTCTGGCCTCCGATTGTTCCTTCCAACGTGGAGTACTTTGCACTTGTCTCTACTGAATTTCATCCTATTTACTTCAGATCATTTCTCCAGTTTGTCCAGATCATTTTGAATTTTAATCCAATCCTCCAAAGCACTTACAACCCCTCCCATCTTGGTGTTGTCCGCAAACTTGATACGTGTAAGAGAGAGACTGTTACTGGGAGGGTTTCCCCATGTGTCAGAGGGTTACACCCTGGTGGGAGGGAGCTAGGCCTGTACTGGAATAAGGTCACTCTGTGCTTCACAGTGTGCCAGAACCTAGAATATGCATTAGCAGGGGAAAAGCTGGGGGGAATCGGCTTGTGGAATGGACAAAAGCCTAGTCTGAATTCTCACACCTTGCCCTTTTCACCCCGGCAGGCCAGAGAATAACATCCATGTTTCGCTGCAGATCATCTCGTCCTCCCAGGGGCAAGGAAATGGCTGCAATGGAGCTGGCTCAGGTAAGAGATTATCAGGGAGGTGGTGGTGGGCTCTGCTTGGAGGTTGAGGAGCAGTAAATGCATAAGAGGGTGGGAATTTCTAGAGGTGGTGGGAAGCAGGAAATATCTCGGGTGGAGAAAGGGAGGGGACAGCATGTGACAAACCTGCTGAGACTTGTGTAGTGTAGGGCATGATGGGTTGTCACCCCCAGGCGGCAGTTTGTGGAGCTTCTGGGAACTGCTGTGTCCTCTAACCCTCACGCTGGGCTGGCCCTTCTCACACTGCTTTGCTGGAGATTTTGCCACCCTCTCCAGGGCCTGTTATCACCCAACACAACAGCAGGTAGCGCCATGCTGCCAACTAAGCTACCTGAGTGCTCTACCTAAGCCACTCAAGGACAGATAGAAGACAAGAGCCAATTTCCCACTCCCCCACCTTGCACACTTGCTGTAGTATAAATCCAGAATTATACCCTCTTATAGTGCACGGGGATCTCTATAATGCAAGCTCATTAATATAGTTCCCCTTCCCCTCGATATGGGACAGATGTGCACAACAAGCTGAGATTTTCCCCAGACACTTCACTCAAAATACGCTGGTTAAGATAAAGCATCAAACAAGTTGATTAACTGCAGAAAGATAGATTAAGTGATTACAAGTGATAACAAACAGATCAAAGCAGATTATTTAGCAAATAACCAAAACTCAGACTAAGCCTAACATACGAGATGGATAGAATTTGAATTAGCAATTTCTCACCCTGACTGATGGTACAAGCAGTCCCCCAAGTTTCCATACACAAGCTAGAAATCTCTTGATCCTGGAAGCAGCACTTCCCCCACATCCGTTTTTGTTTCTCAGGCGTTTCCAGGAGTTCTCTTGTGTGGGGAATGAGGCCAAGAGATGATGTCACACCCCATCTTATGTAGCTTTTCCATATGGTGGGAACCTTTTGTTCCAAACTCAGTTCCTAGTCCAGTTTGTGGAAAAATACAGGTACTAAAATGGAGTTTAGTGTCATGTGGTCTGGTCACAGGCCCTGCTGAGTCATAGTAGCCATGACTCCTAGGCTGGCGGAAACATTCACAGGAAGGCTAAGTTCTTCCACAGTCCATTGTCTTTGTTGAGCCATCAGCGCTGTCTGGCTTCTTCATTGTTGTACCTGAAAGGCTCGTTGTGGGTGTTACCCAGAGTAAACACATTTGAAATACAGATACAGAGTCAATATCCATAACTTCAGATATGAACATGATATGTGCACACAAATAGGATAATCATATTCAACAAATCAGAACTTTTCCAGTGACACCACACATGATGCATCTTGTACAAAATAGATCATAATTATGTCCTAATCATATTATAATCATACCACTATGATGAATATGGGGGTGTAGTGTCAGATAGGTCCTAATTTCAAGGCACAGGAGTTGGGAATGGAACTTCCCCTCTTTGTGGAACAGGAAATAACCCTCCAGCCAGGGCTGGGACAACTTCCCAGACTCCCAGTGATGGAGCCTGAATCTCCTGGCATTTCATTAATTACCACCAACCCCAATCTTTGTGGCAACTGTAAACTTTATCAGTGATGATTTTGTACTCTCTTCTAAGTCATGGATAAGAATGTTAAATAGCACAGGTCCAAGAACCAATCCCTGCAGGAACCTGCTAGAAAGAAATCCACTCGACCATGGTTCCCCATTTACTATCAGAGTTTTTAATCTATTTAATGTATGCCATGTTTATTTTGTATCATTTTAGTTTTTTTAGTAAAAATATTGTGGTGATCAAGTCATGTCCCTTACAGAAGTTTAGGTATATTACATCAATACTATTTGTGGCAACTAAACTTTTAGTCTCATCCAATAAGGATATCTCGTTAGTTTGATAGGCTCTATTTTCTCTAAACCTTTGTTAATGGGCACTATAATTCTGACCTTCTAACTTCTATTCTTTACTATTGACTTCCCCTTTCTTCCATATATTTTATTTGGATAGTGCTGGGATTCCTACTAGGGAGCCACTAACAGGGTCCAGAGACAGCCCCATCTCCTATATTTAGCTCTGGCTAGTAACTATGTGATAAATGTGAAGACCCTGCTTCTATCTGTCAGCTGGGAGACACAAAGGTTCTCTCTTTGTACCCTCTGATGCCTCCTGGCTGCTGTAAGCAAGGTGGGGTGGGACTCTGTTAACATGTGCCTTCCGGAGCTTCCATTTCCTTGGTGCTGCTGTTGTGTGACTAGTGGGGTTGTGAGTGGGTCAGCAGGTCCTGAGTGTTGGACTCTTGCTCTTTCAGGGGCCGGTGACCTTCGATGAGGTGGCTGTGTATTTCTCCAGGGAAGAGGGGACTCTGCTGGACCCCACTCAGAGATCCCTCTACAGGGATGTCATGCAGGAGAACTTTGAGACGATGGTCTTGCTGGGTCAGGATTCCTGTCCCTTCTGTTCTTGGAAGGGGAAATGAAGAGTGAAGGTTCATGCCACCCCCACAATGCCATCTGTACCCTGTCCTGTTTCAGCATCACCCCAATAGGCTAGTGACACACATACTACCGGAGATCCTCCTCTGCTGCAGAACACTTTGGGAACAGAGCACAGGAGCAGTATCATACAATGTCAAATATCTCCTCTTTACTCAAGTAAAACTGGGGGTTAGGTCCAGCATAATGAACAGAAGGTTCCTACCCCCAGCCTTCTCTCAAACCCTGAGCCTTCTCTACCCAAACCAGAATGTGCTTGGGGTGTAACAAGCAGGCGGCTGGAATCAGAGCTGCCGGTCCAGGGTTACTTATCATACAGACACTGAGTGCGTCCTTGAACGCTGGCTGGGAGTATCCAGACGGGGGAGCTCCAGCAGCAGAACTCTGAATCTCACCCAGTATTACAGATGACACAACTCCTCACTGATCTAGATTGTACCCTAGCATGTGAAAATGGCCTAGGTTGGTAGTGACATTTCTTGAGACATGGAGAATCTTGCTCCCATATCACCAGGTGTAATAAAAATAGCAGGAAAGGCCAAATATGGAAAACTGATTGTTCAGCTTGCTTTTGACCTGCATCATATTTTGCAATATATTCCAAATAAGGAAATTAATGTGCAACGTATGTGTCATTGTTTGTGGTTCTAAGTTGTAAAAGGCTTGTGTGATTTTTAGCTCGGGGACAGTATTCCAATAGCTGTCGCCCCCTGCGTGCTTGTAACCAAAAAAAGAGCCTCAGGCTGAGCTGATTCAAAATCAGTCCTGTGGTTGTTTTCCACAACAGCCTTAATAGGTCCCTGTGATGGAATGTAAGGCTACGTCTAGACTACTCACCGTATCGGCGGGTTAAAATCGATTGCTCGGGGATAGATATATCGCGTCTCATCTAGATGCCATATATCGATCCCCGAGCGCACTTATATCGATTCCGGAACTCCACCAACCCCAACCGAGTTGCGGATTCGACAGGGGGAGCCGTGGACATCGATCCCGCGCGGTGAGGATGAGTGAGTAATCCGATCTTAGATATTCTACTTCAGCTACGTTATTCACGTAGCTGAAGTTGCGTATCTAAGATCGATTCCCCCCCGTACTGTAGACCAGCCCTTAATGTCTTCACACCTTCCCCCTGCAGGAGAATGGCTATTGGACCAGCTGTTTGCCTTGCTGTCTCTGAGGAACTGGTCTGTGGGTGTTCACCAGAACTGAAACTTTTTCAGTAATATCATACTGTAAAATCTCACAATTTTACATACAGTGTTACTACACATTTTAACAGGTGGATAATATTCAATAGGTTATGTGTTTTCTAATGATACCTCTATCATAACCTTAGTCCCAGATTTGGACCTTAGCGTCCAAAATATGGGGGTTAGCATGAAAACCTCCAAGCTTAGCTACCAGCTTGGACCTGGTACTTGCTGCCACCACCCAAAAAATTAGAGTGTTTTGGGGCACACTGGTCCCCCTGAAAAGCCTTCCCTGGGGACCCCAAGACCCAAATCCCTTGAGTCTCACAACAAAGGGAAATAATCCTTTTTCCCTTCCCCCCTCCAGGTGCTCCTGGAGAGATACACAGACACAAGCTCTGTGAATCCAAACAGAGTGACTCCTCCTCTCCGTTCCCAGTCCTGGAAACAAAAAAGCACTTTCCTCTTCATCCAGAGGAAATGCAAAATCAGGCTAGCAAATTCAACACACACAGATCTCCCCCTGATTTCTTCCTCCCACCAATTCCCTGGTGAGTAAAGAAAAACTCCAACAGGTCTTAAAAGAAAGCTTTATATAAAAAGAAAGAAAAATACATACAAATGGTCTCTCTGTATTAAGGTGAAGAAATACAGGGTCAATTGCTTAAAAGAATATTGAATAAACAGCCTTATTCAAAAAGAATACAAATCAAAGCACTCCAGCACTTATATTCATGCAAATACCAAAGAAAAGAAACCATATATCTTACTATCTGATCTCTTTGTCCTTACACTTAGAAACAGAAGACTAGAAAGTAGAAACTACTTCTCCAAAGCTCAGAGAAAGCAGGCAGACAGAAAACAAAGACTCAGACACAAAATTCCCTCCACCCAAAGTAGAAAAAATCCGGTTTCCTGATTGGTCCTCTAGTCAGGTGCTTCAGGTGAAAGAGACATTAACCCTTAGCTATCTGTTTATGACAACCTCACAAGCCATACTGGGTACAAAATTATCATAATTTTCTAGAAGAGTGAACACAGGGGTATAGACTTACACAGTGTCTGTGTGTGTGTTCCCAGCAGATATGTGGGTATTTCAATCCCTCATAAGCACAATGTTTGGCATCTTCAAGGACCTGGGGAACTGGTCCTGGGAATTCACTAGTTTAGCAAGTGTGAGACTGCATGAAATTGTGAGACCCTTTGGTATTAATAATAAAATAATATAATCTGATAAAATTGCAATGAATCATGCTAGGTATGCCATGTAAAGTGGCAATGAAAGTGTTATGATTTGCCAAGTATGATAATTTTGTTTCTATGTTTCTATCACCCTTGTATTGTGAGTTACAGATATGTAGGGTATATCTGTATTTCCAGACTTGTGCAGTGTTTCTGGGTGACACCCCCAGACATATTGGCATCAACACTGCCTAGCCTGTTTGATGGCCCATTGAGGGTCATCAGCTGTACAATTAGCCCATGGACCAAGGGGATACACCTATTGAGTCAGCAAGACATGCTGGGGTATGCCTGTGTAATGAGACCTCCAAAGCTTTTCCATGCCATGTGCTGTGAAGCTTGTATTTGGGACACAGGAAGTACAAGCCACATGGCAAAAGGAATATAAAGTGCAGCTGCATCATCTCCATCTTGTCTTCAATCCCCTTCCTACCTCTGGAGCAACTTCTCTACAAATTGAACCCTGGGACAAAGGACTGAATGACCCATCCAAGCTGTGGATGCGTTCCAGACAGACTTTCAAGCCAGCAACTCACCAATACTGCTAAGAACCTGATATATCCATTTTGGAATGTATCTGACTGCTTTTCCATTTAACTTCTTTCTGTCTTTCTTTCTTTTAAACCTTTAGTTTAGATGCTAAAGAATAGTCTGGAAGGATGGAATTTAACTTCATTCTTTCATTCATTCTTTCTTCTAAACATTTAGTTTAACTGCTAAAGGATTGGCTGTCAGCATGGTATTTTGGATGAGATCCAAACCTATAGTGACTGGGTAATGTGGCTAACCTTCCACCCACCCACTTCCTGGATCCAATTAGGATCACTCTCCTGCTGCCCTCTGGCCATGCTGTATCACAGTGAGCAGAGTTTTTAAATAACTCTCACTGTACGGAACCTAGTTGCTGATTAGGAGTCAGAAAACTGTCATGCAATAAAGGGGGCCATGTGATTTCTTTTTTCAGAGTCTCGTTAACCGGTGTGTGGGATCAGAAGCACAGTTTGTGACTGGTCAGTGAGTTTAACTTCAGTATTAACCGCCAGTTTGGGGAGCATCTGCTCTCCCTTTTTCAGCCTGCTCTGACCTTGGCATTTTCAGTGAGGACTGCCCCAGGCACACCAGGTCACACTAAGCACTGAAGATAAATTAATAGAATGTATTAATGATTAAGTGTTATGAAATCAACTGAACTCCTTTGTTTTCTTTCATCTGAGCAGGGTTTCTGGTTTTCCAACGTGATGTGATCTCCCAGCTGGAACAAGGGGAAGAGCCATGGCTCCCAGAGCTGCAGAGTTCAGAGGAAAGAGAGATCCTGAGATCTCCCCGCACAGATGAGGAAACATTAAACCAACTCAGAATCTGTAAGTGCCTGAAGGAAACATCTGGGATGCCCTACAAAGCTCTTGGGAGGTCTCTCAGTTCATTATTGTCCATAGCAGGGGTCGCATCGGCAGGGTAAATATAGCTCAAGGCTTCCTATAGATCCTAGCAGACACCGGGCAGTAGCTTTCTCCCTTCCCCCTGCGAAGTTGGATGGGATGTGAAGGCTGAATTGATCCCCTCCTCTCTCCTGTTGGGGGGAGCTGATTTCCTGATTTTTATTTGACCTCTCTCCAGCACTTGTTTTGGTTTGGCCTTCCCCTTTCCATCCCTGTTTGAGGTTTCTGTCTCTATCACAGCAGGTGATGCAATGACGTGTGAGAAAGAGGAGCAGAATTCTCAGCAGGGAAATGTTGAGCAAGTGGATAAACACAGAGCATTATCGCAAAGAATGACAAAGAATGTGTCCAGCAGTCACAAGCAGGGAAGATCCTGTGAGGTTCAGCACAGACCAGAAAAAGAGCAGGGAAACCAGCCAGGGGAGAAAATGGATAAATTTATTTCCTGTCAGGGAACTCAGAAGGGCCTTAAGGAAACCAGAATACAGCAGGAAATCTGCAGGGAAAAGCAAAAAAATACATGCTCTGAGTGTGGGAAAAACTTCACTTACAGATCACGCCTTTCTCAACATTAGAGAATCCACACAGGGGAGAGGCCCTGTGAATGCCGTGAGTGTGGAAAACTCTTCACTCAAAGATCAGCCCTTATTAGGCATCAGAGAATCCACACAGGGGAGCGGCCCTATGAATGCCGTGAGTGTGGGAAATGCTTCAGTAACAGATCAGCCCTTATTAGGCATCAGAGAATCCACACAGGAGACAGGCCCTACAAATGCCGTGAGTATGGGAAAACCTTCAAATGCAGCTCACACTTTATTAGGCATCAGTGAATTCACCGCGGGGTGGGGAGGAGACACGACACACAGGCCCTGCGAATGCTGCGAGTGTAGGAAAACCTTCAATCGCAGCTCAAACCTTATTACCCATCAGCGAATCCACACAAGCGAAAGGCCCAGCGAATGCCGTCAGCCTGCCTGCACAACTCGTAAAGCGGCGAGGGCCAATTAGTCTAAAGAAAACAGCTACGGGCGGAAACCCCCCAGCCCTGTGGAACCACCCCCACCTCAGGACTTCCCGGCCCGGTGGAAACACCCCGCCCAGCCCTGCAGAAACAAACCCTCCTTCCCCAGCACCGCCCCACCAAAACAGCTATGGGTCAAAAAGGAAGGTTGGGGGTGGGGTGGTGATACTTGATTTTAAATCAACCAGGGGCTCCCAGCAGAAGAGGTGCCTGGGAGCCCTCAGAGTCAAATTAAAGGGCCTGAGGCTCGGTGGCTGGGGGAACCCAGAGCTTTGTGGGGCTGGGGCAGCGATTTAAAGGGCCCAGAGCTGTTGCTGAGAGGAGCCTAAGCCCTTGAAATCCCAGCCCCACTCCATCCGCTTTAGCTGTGGCCGGGATTGAAAGGGCTCTGGGCTGCCTGCAGCCACAGGGATCTCTAAGCCCTTTAAATCTCAGCCGCTGCCGGTATTCAAAGGGCTCTGGGCTGCCCGTGGTGGCAGAGAAGTGATTGAGGATGTCACCCTAAACCTGTGGTCCCCAAACATTTCACACTGTGCCCTCTTATCCATGGCTGTGGCCCCTCGGAAGCCACAGTCGAGAACTGGGGCTGGGAGTGGGGCTGTTGCTTGCTGGGGAGAGGGGTGTGGACAGTGGTAAAGGGGTCAACACCGGGCTGGGAGCCAGAGTCTCAGGCTGAGGGTGGGGTTGGTTAAGAGCTGAGACAGAGTGCTGCTGAGTAGTGCTCCCTCCCTGCCCTCCATAGGGGCTGGCTCAGGCCCTGAGGTGCCTACCCCTCCATCAGGACGCAATAGGTATGTTCTGCTGCCCTTCACTCATACAGGAAGGAGAATAATATTTCATTCCACTCAATCCTAAAGTGATTTGTAATCCACCACCATCCCAAACTGGTCATTTTGGGAAAGCGACCCCATCATGCTGCATACCTAGGCAGAGTAGGTGTGTCTACGCAAACAGGTTCTGTTTCTGAAGTCTTTCCCCCAGTTCCTCACTAGATGTGAGTGGGGAGCTCATTCAGCCCCTGCTTACGCTTAGTATTTAAAAACTCCATCATATCCCTATCTCTGCTGGCCTTAAATTTCTCTTCCTGTCTATTTCCTGACAACTCAAGTGAGGTGACCGAGTGGTTAAGGTGATGAACTGCTAATCCATTGTCCTCTGCACGCATGGGTTTGAATCCCATCCTCATTGGAGGCATTTGGTCTTCACCCCTCCTTTATAGACAACCATCTCCCCCTTTGGGACAATAACAGCTCTAGCAATGTTGCTTCCTACAAACAAAAACCTTCTGAGAAGTTCAGACCCCCCATTGCTGTAAATAAAATGTCTAAATCCCACATTTCTAAAATGTTTTTTTCTAGTCCTGTATTTCTTAGCTTTTCTCTCAAAAGGTAACATCCTCATAATCTCCTCCAAACACCCTGGGACCTGCCCAAATTCTTAAAATACTCCCATCCTGAGCAAGGCCTCAACAGTGAACCAGAGCTAGTGTCTAGGCCAAGCTGTTCTGAAGGAGGCAACTCAAACATTTTCTCTCTGCTTCCCTTGGCAAAGTCTGACTGGGAAAAGAAAATCCCCCAAACTGAAAATTTTCTGCTGAAAAACCAATACTAGTCTGTTTGAGGACTTTGGTTTGAATGCATTATTATTATTCTCTTCTGATTTCTGAATCAGTTTTGTCATCCAAGTGTGTTTCCAGCTGTTGAGTTGTGGGGAGAAAGGCCAAGTAATGATGTCTCTACCCCTCTTTCATAGTTCCTTCCAACTTTCTAGAAAGCTCCTTTGCTAGGATGTGAGTCAAGCAGTGCCCAGTGTTGCTGTGTTATCTAGAAGTCTGCATTGCACACGGTTCCTGGGATAGTCCTTGGGAGTGTGGATCCCTTTCATGGGCCAGCAGCGAGTCTGGTTCCTCCATTGTCACACCTGAAAGGCTGGTGGTGGGCATTTCCCAACCTCATAACATATCTCAATAACACACACAGAGCAAACTTCATAACTTCCCAGCCAATGCTACACACACAGACCAACACAATATTAATGTTCAACAGATCAAGTCTTTTGAAATGATACCTCACCAGGCAGACTTTGTACAAACCGTATCATCATTATATGAGAGTGGTGAATATGGGGCTTCAAGGTGCTACTCTGAGCACAGCGTGCCACATCTGGGCTGACATTGCAATGGAGATGTACCCGTAGAGTCCATCTCTGCTAGGATAAAGATGGCAGCATGGCTGGCCTGGGTCATCTGACTTGGGCTCATGGAGCTAACGCTGAGGGGCTAAAAACTGTGGTGCAGATATTTATGTTCACGCTGAAGCTTGGGTTCAGAAACCCTCACCCTCCTGGGGTCTCTGAGGTTGAGCTCAAGCCCATCTGTCTGCACTGTAATGTTATAGTCTTGCAGCCAAACCCCATAACCCCGAGTCAGCTGGCCGGGCTTTGAGACAGGTGCCCTGCGTGTTTTAATCACAGTGTAGACATAATATTAGCATGCATCTACAGTGCAATGAAACACCATGGCTGGCCCATGTCAGATTAATCAGGGTCATGCGGCTTGGTCTGTGAAGTTGCATTATACGTATCTTGGCTCAGGCTCTGTACCCTGCTCTAGGAGCCCAGAAGGTTGGGAGGGAGTTTAGCGAGTGGAAATGGTAAAACCGCAGTGAAGTATTACCCTGGACTCATGGAATTTCTCCATCGGTCTGTCTGCTTTGGGAGAGGGACATAAACATGTCCTGCTGCAGTCGTTATTTCAAAGGGTGGGTTAGGATTTTCATTTTCAAACATGGTGCACAAAGTAGGACTCAATCCTCAGTGTAAATAAACAAGCTACCAACACATCAGGGATTCCAATAACAGCGGCAGGTATTCTCTGGGCACTGAGATTTTTCAAGGTTTTGGTGGCTCCTTTCTTTCCTCTTCCTGGAGTAAACTCAGCTTTTTATTCCATCCTTGATGATTCATGGAATAAGAGCAGCAGCCTGAAGTAAGAGGAGAGGGAATATCTCACTGCCAGGGGTGAAGGTGGCCACGTTCCCTCTGTTTGACCATTGCCATTGCAGGAGAGAAGGTTTCAGTGGAATTGAATGCCCTGGCTCAGACAAGTGACACTGGAAGATTTTACTGTTCATGGATCCATGCAAAGGAAATTGTGTCTCTGTGTGAAAATGGGGAGGGAAATGAAACACCCACATGGTGGCATCTAAGGCAGAAGGGACCCCTATAGGATTAGAACAGAATAAATTCTCAAGCAGCATGTTTCTTACTTTGCCCATCTGTCAATTTTGATTATTATCAATGGAAATATTTTGCCATTGGGTTGAGTGTTTACACAGAAATTGACATTTACTAACAAATAAGTAATTCTTCCAAGTCTGCCTAGTCTGCCAGTGCTGAGTTTAGAAGGACAGAGTCACTCTTCCTCATCCCCATGCCAGGCCTGGGCTCTCCATGCTGCCCACCTTCCACAATGTTGGGATCCATCCCTGATCTCCTCTCAGAACTCTGCCCCCAACCCCCACTTCTGGGATCCCCTCCCCACACTGTCCAAATGTCCTACTTCTAGGATCCCTCCCCCTTGCCCTTCCTCCCCTCTGAGCAAAAGCTCTGCGCTATTCCCACACTGGGAATTGAACCCTAGGTCACCGGGGTGAAAACCAAGAATGCAGATCACTAGACCACATGGGACTGGGATTGTGTTGTTGGCCTACTAAGCCAACCCCTCATGAGAGCAGCAGGACCACCCAGCAGGGGTTGCACACAGGGCTGCATTAACCCTTCAGGTGCTGAGGTTTTCCCTCTGTCCATTCCCAGTGCCTGTGATCAGGAAATAGACATCAGGGCTCCCAGGTGCTGCACAGACCATGACTGAGATCAGGACCCCACGTTGCACTAGGTGCTGTACAATCCCTGGACAACACTGGGACACCCAGGGGGATCCCCTCGATTTCCATGAGCCTCTGCTGCCCAACTTCTTCTGACTCCCTCTGGCTTTCCCCCCGCCCCCCAAAAAAACCCACCTTTCCAAACAGTCCTCCTTTCCCTGCCCACTAATTTTGCTTTCACACCCTGGGACCATCTCCTCTCTTCGTCCCTCCTCTCCCCCCGAGGGTAGCAGAGATGGAGGCTACTTCAGCCAGCAGAGTCAGCCCCAGCGACCCGCCCGGGGCAGTGTTTGCAGACACAAGGAGGGAGCAGCTGGGAGTGGGGGGTACTGGGAAGAAGGAGGCAGGAGAACAAATCCCAGAGCCTGGGGAAGGGGCTCTGGCACTGCCTGGGGCAGGGCAGCTCCTTGGGGTGGGGCTCTGGCATAGGCAATGGGTGGGGCAGCTCCTGGGGGCGGGGCTCTGGGGGCAGTGGGATGTTAGGTCAGCTGCTTCCCCCTCCCTGCTCCTGCGGGGGCTGAATGAGTCCCCCCCCAAAGAGCCTCAGGGGTCGGGGTCGGTGGGGGTGCGGGGCCAGCAGCAGCACAGCCTGCCCCGCTTCCCTGGGGCCGCCCCGCACCTCTCGGGCTGATGGCTCTGCCATGACATCCTCAAGAATAGCTGCTCCCTGCCCGCCAGGCTCGACTTCGGCCACAGCAGCATCGGGTGCCCCAGGGAGCCCAGCTAGGCTGGGGCTGGGGGCAGTGGAAGGTTAGGGGAAGAGGAAGCTCCAGATAGTGGCAGAAGGGGCGGGGGAGGGGAGACAAACGGAGCTGGAGTGAGGGAGGAAAAGCCCCGGACTGGACTGGAGCCACGCTGGGGAGGGGAGGGGAGTGGGGAGGAGAAGCCCTGGGCCCCTGCAGGAGCTGCAGTTGGGGGAGGGGGGGGAGAAGCACCAAGCTGGGGAAGAGGAGGAGAAGCCACGCTGGGTTAGTGTTATATCCTTGGGGGCAGACAGTTTAGGAAGAAATCACTTGAGGCCAGACAGCAGACAGTTAACAAAACTACCATTTATTTACAGACACAGAGCTCGCCTAACAGGCTGAAGCTGGCTGGACTATCCCCTAATAATCTAATTCAGTTGCCATAGGAATAAAAGCCATGACAACCAAATACACAACATTTTCCTCCCCCGCTAATAAGGAAACCTCCCCTAAATAAAACACACACTAGACTAGAGGCATCAAAGAATCCTGTGGCACCTTATAGACTAACAGACGTTTTGGAGCATAAGCTTTCGTGGGTGAATACCCACTTCATCAGATGCATGTAGTGGAAAGTTCCAGGGGCAGGTATATATATGCAGGCAAGCTAGAGATAATGAGGCAGTTCAATCAGGGAGGATGAGGCCCTGTTCTAGCAGTTGAGGTGTCAAAACCAAGGGAGGAGAAACTGGTTTTGTAATTAGCAAGCCATTCACAGTCTTTCTTTAATCCTGAGCTGATGCTGTCAAATTTGCGGATGAACTGAAGCTCAGCAGTTTCTCTTTGAAGTCTGGTCCTGAAGTTTTTTTTGCTGCAGGATGGCCACCTTAAGGTCTGCTATAGTGTGGCAAGGGAGGTAGAAGTGCTCTCCTACAGGTTTTTGTATATTGCCATTCCTAATATCTGATTTGTGTCCGTTCACCCTTTTCCATAGAGACTGTCCAGTTTGGCCTATGTACATAGCAGAGGGGCATTGCTGGCATATGATGGCAGGTGAATGAACTGGTGATGGTGTGGCTGATCTGGTTAGGTCCTGTGATGGTGTCACTGGTGTAGATATGTGGGCAGAGTTGGCATTGAGGTTTGTTGCATGGATTGGTTCCTGAGCTAGAGTTACTATGGAGCAGTGTGCAGTTACTGGTGAGAATATGTTTCAGGTTGGCAGGTTGCCTGTGAGCGAGGACTGGCCTGCCACCCAAGGCCTGTGAAAGTGTGCGATCATTGTCCAGGATGGGTTGTAGATCCCTGATGATGCATCGGAGAGGTTTTAGCTGGGGACTGTATGTGATGGCCAGTGGAGTCCTGCTGGTTTCTTTCTTGGGTTTGTCTTGCAGTAGGAGGCTGCTGGGTACAGCAGAGAAACTGCTGATCTTCAGTTCATCTGCAAATTCGACACCATCAGCTCAGGATTAAACAAAGACTGTGAATGGCTTGCCAAATAAAAAACCAGTTTCTCCTCCCTTGGTTTTACACCTCAACTGCTAGAACAGGGCCTCATCCACCCTGATTGAACTGCCTCATTATCTCTAGCTTGCCTGCATATATATACCTGCCCCTGGAACTTTCCACTACATGCATCTGACGAAGTGGGTATTCACCCACGAAAGCTCATGCTCCAAAACGTCTTTTAGTCTATAGGGTGGCACAGGATTCTTTGCTGCTTTTACAGATCCAGACTAACATGGCTACCCCTCTGATACTAGACTAGAGAAGGAGGGTAGACTTCCTCCATTCCAGGCTAAACCCCGGGGATTATTTTGTCCCATAACTGTGGGTTCACTCTAGCTAAAGATCCAGCCGATGAGGAGGCCTTCTGTCTCTAGGTAGATTACGGGTAACTTCTGGTCTTGTTGCACCCAAAAGTACCATGGGCTTAGGGTCTGCAGCACGAACAGGTGAGGAGGTTGTATCAGCTCATACTGGGCAAAGGGGTATCTCAGCCACTGGCAGTAAGGGAGGAGAACAGTCAGGAATAGGTGATTCGTGAGTCAGTGTCTGACCAGAAGAGGTGAAGTCACACCACTCAACTGCAGATGTGTCTGAGGACTGGCATGATCTGGCAACAGCTGATCTACATGTCGCCGCCAGGTAAGATTCTCTGCAGTCCGAACTGTGTAGGAAACAGGTCCTGTTTGAGTGATGATCGTGGCAGGGACCCATTTAGCTCCAGAAGTATAATTCCGAGCCAAAACTGGCTGTCCCAGGCTAAAGGTTCGGTCTTTTGCTCTGGGTGCACATTTGATGACTTGATGTTGCTGCTGATGTTGCACAATTTGTCAGGGTTCAGAAGGTTTCAGCAGATCAAAGCAAGTGAGCAGCTGTCGTCCCATCATTAGAAAGGCCGGGGATGCCTGGGTGGTAGCATGAGGTGTGTTTCTGTAGGAAAGTAAGAAGGTATCCAGACGCTTTTGAATGGAGTGTTGTCCCCTTGCTGATTTCAAAGCGTGTTTCATTGTCTGCACAAATCTTTCAGCTAATCCATTGGTAGATGGATGATATGGTGCTGACGTGATGTGGTGTATCCCATTTGCCTTCATAAAATTTTGAAACTCCTGAGGGACGAACTGCAGTCCGTTGTCGCTCAGAAGTTCTTCTGGGAGACCAAAACGACTAAAGAGTCCCCGGAGTTTTTGGACAGTACTCTGCAGTAGTGGACTGCATTATAGAGGCTTCTGGCCATTTAGAATGGGCATTTACTGCCACCAAGAACATGCTTCCTTCAAGGGGGCCAGCAAAGTCAATGTGAATACGTTGCCACGGGTTTTCAGGCCAGTCTCATTGGTGTAGGGGTGCCCACTGGGGTGCATTCCTCATACCCTGACATGACATACAAGCTTTTGCTTTCTCTTCAATAGCACTGTCCAATCCAGCCCACCAAAAATAGCTTTGTGCAATTTCCTTCATGTGCACTATTCCACAGTGACTGGAATGTAGCTGTTCTAACATCTGTGATCTCAGTGGTGGTGGAATAATAACACGTCTCCCCCACAAGAAACAACTGGATTGGACCGATAACTCCGTCCTCCTGGACATGTAGGTAACAAAGTCGGATGAGAACGGAAAGGTTTGTCGAGATTTTCCATGCATCACCAGGTCCATAACTTGGGACAATACTGGGCCAACGCGAGTTGCCTTCTTTATCTGAGTAGCAGTGATGGGTGTATTCTATACCTGATAAAAGTAGAAGATTTCCTTTTGGGCACTATCTTGATGTTTGATCGGCAAAGGCAACCTTGAGAGGCCATCTGCATTGCCGTGCAGAGTGGATTTCTGATATTTAATTTTGTAAGTGTGTGCTGAAAGTAACAATGCCCAACGTTGCATACAACTTGCAGCTAATGGGGGAATGCCTGTGTAGGGTCCAAAAATTGACTTCAGAGGTCGATGGTCTGTGAGAAGAGTAAACTTTCGCCCAAACAGGTACTGATGAAACTTCCGAATTCCAGAAACAATTCCTAATGCCTCACGTTCGATTTGGTAGTAGTAAGTTTTTGCTTTGCTTAGAGTGTATGAAGCAAAAGCAATAGGTCTCTCTTCTCCAGAAGGCATAATGTGTGACACGACTGCTCCCATTCCATAAGGGGAGGCATCGCAGCCAATTGTAGGAGTAAGGATGGATCAAAGTGCATTAGAACTTCAGAATTTAGCAGTGCATCCTTAGCTTTGTTAAATGCAACATCACAGGCTTTAGTCCACTTCCAGGCCTTGTTCTGTCCCAGGAGCTCATGAAGTGGTTTTAGCAGTGTGGCTAACTGTGAGATGAACATTCCATAATAGTTCAGTAGTCCAAGAAACGAGTGCAGCTGGCTTACATTTCAAGGTGGGGCAGCCTCTACCATAGCTTTAACTTTTGCAGGGGCCTGATGAAGACCTGCAGAATCAATGATGTGTCCCAAATATTCAACAGAGAGCTTGAAGAATTCACACTTGTCTTTGCAAAGTCGTAGGCCATACTCTTCCAGTCTTTGTAGGGTAGCCTCTAAATTCTTTAAGTGATCCTCTTCATTCCTTCCAGTGACCAGGATATCATCCAGATAGCACTGAACTCCTGACAAGCCACACAAGATCTGGTCCATAGCCCTCTGGAACAGGGCGGGAGCAGACATTATTTTGAAGGGTAGGCGACAGTATCGATAAAGCCCCTTATGAGTCACAATAGTCAACAGATCTTAGGACTTGTAATCGACATGCATCTGTAAATATGCTTGACTCAGATCAATCTTACTGAACTTTTGTCCCCGAGCCAGGCCTGCGAAGAGGTCATCTATGCAGGGAAGAGGGTATTGCTCTGCACACAACACTGGGTTCACAGTGACTTTAAAATCACCGCAGATCCGGAGAGAGCCATCTTTCTTCATTATTAGAACGATAGGAGTGGCCCATGAGCTATGGGTAACTGGTGTTAGGACTCCATTGGTGACCAGGCGCTTCAGGTCTGTTTCGACTTTTGGCCTGATGGCATATGGCACAGTACAGGCTTTCAGATATTTTGGTGGACTATCAGGTTTAATGTTCAATGTCACAGTGATTCCCTTCATACTTCCCAAATCATCTCCAAGAACAGCAGCATGTTTCCTTAGTATAGGGGTTAGACTGGTTTCTTCTTTAGTCATCCGGTGCACTTCTGCCCAGGTCAGCTGAATCTGCTCAAGCCAAGACCTACCCATTAAGGTTGGGTAGTTACCTCTTACCACAAACAGTGGCAATTTAGCAGCCCGTCCATTTAGCTCCACCTTAACGTCAAAAGTGCCCAACATGGCCACAGCTTCTCCTGTATACGTCTTCAGAACAGTTTTTGTTGCCTTAAGCGGAAGAGGCTGTAGCTTTTCTTTATACACAGTTTCGGAGACCAGCGAGACAGCTGCACCGGTGTCCAGTTCCATGCATATAGGTTTGCCATCCAATAACGGGGTTATCCCGAATTCATGTGAGCCCACTGCCAAAGACAAAACATGCAGTGACACTTCCGCTTGCGATGAGGTGCCACCTTGATCATCCTGGGTCTGCTCTAGGGTATGCAGGGTTCCTCTTTTTGTCGGCCAGACCACAGGCCTCTTGTTCTTTTGTTAACAGGCACACTCAATGTGTCCCTTTTTGCCACAGTGTCGACACACCAGGTCCTTACACCAGCATTCTGATGCCTGGTGACCTGGCTTACCACAGCGGTAACATTCCTGACTCTGCACAGTTTTGTGGGTAGGTTCTTGTGACACTTTTTGCAGCCTATGGGATGCACCGATGTATTGCGCCTCCCTTGTAGCCAGTTCCAGGGATACAGCAATATCAACAGCCTTCTGTAATGTAAGCTGAGCCTCTGTCAGTAGGCACTTCCGTATAGCTTCTCTGTAGAGGCCACACACTAACCTGTCACGCAGCGCATCATTTAACATCTCTTTAAATTCACAGTGTTCTGCTAGCTTTTTTAAAATTGCTACAAATTGTACAACTGTTTCATCTTCTTTTTGGTCTCTTTTGTGAAACCGATATCTTTCAGCAACTATCAGTGGATTTGGGGAAAAATGGGACCCCAGGATTTCCACCATGTCACTGCAAGATTTAGTCTCATGCTTAACAGGGTATAGTAAGCTGCGTAACAGGGAGTAAGTTTTAGCTCCTACAACACTTAAGAATATGGGCACCTTCTTCTCTTCTGGAATGTCATTTGCAATAACAAAAAGCTCAAAACACTCAGTATACTCAGGCCACTGCTCTATATTCTCATCAAAAGGTTCCAGTGGCCTGGTCAGAGTAGCCATGATTTTTAGTTTCACTTTCTGTACCTTGACTTCTACTTCCTTGTGTTGCTGGAGCAGCACCAGAATCCCATCCTCGTCGCCACTTGTTATATCCTTGGGGGCAGCCGGTTTAAGAAGAAATCACTTGAGGCCAGACAGCAGACAGCTAACAAAACTACCATTTATTTAAAGACACAGAGCTCACCCAGTCAGCCGAAGCTGGTTGGGCTAACCCCTAATAATCTAACTCAGTTGCATGGGAACAAAAACCATGACAACCAAATACACAACAGTGGGCACCCTGCTGTGTGGGTGGGATGACGGTAACCCAGACTCAGGGCTGGAACAGGCCCCTGATTGAGGGGGTGGCTGCATGGTTTACAGCGCTCTGATGTCTCAGACAATGTGTCTCTCCCAAAGCCTCAGATCTGCATCCCCAGAAGGCTCCTGTGCTGCCTCCGCTCCTTTCACCTTCTACAGCAAGGAGCAGCAGCAAGGGGCAGGGATGAGCCATAGGCACCAGGTGGGGGGCAGAGGCTTCAGGAGCCCAGAGTGTTTGCCTGTCTGGGCATTTTGGCTGAGACCTCAGGGACACATTGTCAGGCAGAATCCCAGGCATCTGTATGAAAGGAGCATAAGGATGTAAGAGCAGTCAGACTGGGTCAGATTGGGTCCATCTCGCCCAGTGTCCTGTCTTCCCATAGCGGCCAAAGCCAGGTGCCCCAGAGAGAATGAACAGAACAGGTAATCATCAAGTGATCTATCCCGTCACCCGCTCCCAGCAAACAGAGACTAGGGACACCTTCCCTGCCCATCCTGGCTCAGAGCATGTCCTCCATGAATCGATTTAGCTCTTTTTCTGAGCCCTGTTATAGTCTTGACCTTCACAACATCCTCTGGCAAGGAGTTATGCAGGTTGACTGTGAGTTGTGTGAAGAAATACTTCCTTTTGTTTGTTTTAAACGTGCTGCCTATTAATTTCATTTGGTGACCCCAAGTTCTTGTGTTATGAGAAGGAATAAGTAACACTTACTTATTTACTTTCTCCACACAAGCCATGATTTTACAGACCTCTATCATATCCTCCCTTAGTCACCTTTTCTCCAAGCTGAAAAGTCCCAGTCTTATTATTCTCTCCTCAGATGACAGACACTCCATACCCCTTTCTGAACCTTTTCCAATTCCAATACATATTCTCTGAGATGGGGTGACCGTATCTGAATGCAGCATTCAAGATGTGGGCGTACCATGGATTTATACAGTGGCAATAAGATTTTCTCTCTTATTTTCTATCCCTTTCCTAATGACTACCAATATTCTGTTCCCTTTTTGCCGGCCGCTGAACATTGAGTGGATGTTTGCAAAGAACTATCCACAGTGACTCCAAGATCTCTCACTTGAGTGGCAACAGCTATTTGACATCCCATCGTTTTATATGTGGAGTTGGGATTATGTTTGCCAATGTGCATCACTTTGCATTTATCAGCATTGAATTTCATCTGTCATTTTGTTGCCCTTTCACCCAGTTTCGTGAAATCTCTTTTTAGCTCCTCACTGGCTACTTAACTATCCTCAGTAGTTTTGGATCATCTGCAAATTTTGTCACCTCGCTGTTTAGCAGATCATTTATCAATATGATGACTAGTCCTGGTCCCAGTACAGACACCACTAGTTACCTGTTTGCATCCTGAAAACTGACCATTTATTTCTACCCTTTGTTTCCTAGCTCTTAACCAGTTATTGATCCATGTGAGGACCTTCCAGAGGTGAAAGTAAGTCAGTCCAGTCCAGTATGGGATACCGGCAAGAGCAGGTACTCTGTGCCAGCCCGGCCCGACTTCCCCAGGCTGGTGATTTAAAGGGCCCAGGGCTTCCTGCAGTGGCTGGAGCCCCGGGTCCTTTAAATCGTCTCCAAAGCCCCCCTGCTGGAGCCCCGGGGAGCAAATCACTGCGGTAGATGCTGCTCTCTCCTGCGCTACGAACACAGAGCAGGGGCAGCGGGAACTTCCTTAGAGTGGGAGGGGTCACTGTTGTCTGAACCGTGGCACTCCCATGACACCCCTTCCTCAAGGACCCGCACTCACACCACCCCTCCCCCCGAGGCCACACCCACAGAACGCTTCTTCCCCCCCTAAGACTCCACCCTTCCCCCCACTCCATCACTGGTCCTAACAGCTGGTAAACAGTGGTGGAGCCACAGCCCTCTAACCCCCTGTTCCAGCACCCCTGACACAGAACTAAGCAGGCAGCAGTGTGTGTGTGTGTGTGTGACAGAGGCAGCTGTGCTGACCTGAGCCAGTGAGGGAAGCAGGGGCTGATGTTGGGGCTGTCTCCCTCCCCCTGCCTCAGGACTGGTTGCTTGCAGAAGCTTTCTGGACTTAGAGACAGTGTGCCCACACACTCACTCTCCCCACACACACACACACACTCTGTACCCCACCAGGCACATTGCAGTTGAAAAGCAGCTGGCAATCTAGTAGGATTCCCATGGAACAATGGGATAGAGAAACCTGCATCATGTGATGCTGTACCAGCCATGAGGTCTTGCAAACCCTTCCCAAAACACCTGCAGCCAGTTGCACAGCTACCCACAATGCACTGCTCTCTGTGGCCATCCAAGATTCTAACCTGGATGTGCTCTGGTGACACAACGGGCATAATGTGGATGTGCAACAGCTGTTTAGTTAAAACGCTTTAAAGTCACAATACCCAATAGTGTAGCCACAGCTTAAGAGTGAGATAAGACCCAGCTCCCTTGAAACTAAAGAACCACAACTTCCCCTGTAGCTGACAGGATGTGAACCTCTGCTAGGAAACCCAATGGATTGCTAGTCCATCGCCTTAGCCACTCGGCCATAACTACTTGCTTGAGATGGGTCTCTCACTACACTCCAGTTCTGTTCTCAATCTGTGATCAATTCCAGTTGTTCCCTCAGACCAGCTTCCACAACACACACACTGCTGTGCCGTTGTGGAAGTGTGTCCATGGCTGAACTGCAAGAATTCCTGCTCATTTCCCTTCTGGCTGGAGCATGAGGAGGGTGTTTTTGTGGTCAATGACGTTCCTGTAGATTGTAGTCCATTTTCTGCCTTGATCATTCAGACAGTTCCTTTACCATCATATCCCCAGCACATCAGGGATTGCAATAGCAGAAGGTAGGTTTTCTCCTGGGCACTGAGCTTTGCTAGGAGATTGGTGGCTCCTTTCTTCCTCACCCTGTAGTAAACTCAGCTATTTATTCCATCCTTGATGTTTCAATGAATAACAAGAGATGACTGAGGAAAGAGGTGGACAGGGCGGATCTTAGGGGAGGGGCAGAGAGTTGTGGGTGGTGGACAGGGCAGGTCAGGGGAGGGGGTAGAGAGGTGTGAGTGCTGGTCAGGGTGGGTCCCAGGGGAGAAGCAGAGAGGCACAAGTGATGGGCAGGGCTGGTCTTAGGGGAGGGGGCAGAGAGGTTTGGGCAGGGTGAGTCTCAGGGGAAGGGCAGAGAGGTGGGGGCAGCAGACAGGCCTTGGGGTAGGGGATGGAGAGGCACAAGGAGGCCTTCGGGCAGCAGAGGAGCAAGCAAAAGTTGGACCAGCAGACCTCAGCCAAAGAGGAAGAGCAGGGGTGGGAAGTGGCCAAATGGGAGTGAGGGCAGAGCATAGGTGGGGCCTCAGAGGGAGGAGAATGAGTCAGGGGGTGGAGTGGGCAGGGCCACCAAGAGGATTCAGAGCCTGGGGCAAAACAATTTTGGGGGCCCTTTCCATAAAAAAGTTGCAATACTCTAGAATACTATATTCTCATGGGGGCCCTGCAGGGCCTGGGGCAAATTGCCCCACGTGCCCCCCCTCTGAGTGGCCCTGTACTCAGCCTCTTCTTGTAAGTCCCCTGCCCCCTAATCATTTTTGTTGCCCTCCCCTAGACTCTCTCTAACTTGTTTCTCTAGTGGGAGGGCAAAAACTGGACCCAGTGCTCCAGATGTGGCCTCACCAATGCCGAATAGAGGGGAATAGTCACTTCTGCTGCCAATACTCCATCTAATCCAGCCCAGTATGACCAGTTACCCATATTGAATGCAGACCCACCAATATTTGATGAATTGGTTACTGTCCATTCAGGAGGTTCTTTCCTACCTATTCATAAATAATGAAGATGCTCTAAGCAGAGGGGAGAGAGCTGTCCCGCCCGTCTAGTTAATCCATCTCCCCGAGAGGTGGTAGATACGTCACTGGGGGAATCTATGTGGGTGGGTGTGCAAGCTGTGGTGTCTCCATGCATCTATAAGTTTAATGAAACCCCATTTTTAAAAGCACTGTGGACTGGGAAGAGAACAGGAGATCTCTGAGGCAGGGCCTGTTCTTCAAACTGTTTAATATCACTGACTTACTTTCATAGCAGTCATGGGGGTATAGCTCAGTGGTAGAGTGTTTGACTGCAAATCAAGTAGTCCTTGTTTCAGATCCAAATGCCCCCTTACGCACCTCTTCCTTCAACAAAAGTAATTGCATTTCTGTTATGTTCACGAGTTCCACTGAGTAGGGATCCCTGAAATGAATGCAAACACTCAATATCTTCCTGTGCAAATGCATATAAACCTAGCAAACATGTGCCTCCACTGAAATCAGTTGAAATCCTCTAAAGGGTTAAAGAATCCTTATTGAGGTTGCAGGAAAAAACCATCCTGATGTGTAGAAAGAATAGTAAATATGGCAGGAGGCCAGCTTAGTTTAACAGTGAAATCCTTGCTGATCTTAAACGCAAAAGAGAAGCTTACAAAAAGTGGAAGATTGGACAAATGACCAGAGAGGTGTATAAAAATATTGCTCAGGCATGCAGGAGTGAAGTCAGGAAGGCCAAATCACACTCGGAGTTGCAGCTAGCAAGAGATGTTAAGAGTAAGAAGAAGGGTTTCTTCAGGTATGTTAGTAACATGAAGAAAGTCAAGGAAAGTGTGGGCCTCTTACTGAATGAGAGAGGTAACTTAGTGGACAGAGGATGTGGAAAAAGCTAATGTACTCAATGCTTTCTTTGTGTCTGTCTTCACAAACAAGGTCAGCTCCCAGACTGCTGCACTGGGCAGCACAGTGTGGGGAGAAGGTGACCAGCCCTCTGTGGAGAAAGAAATGGTTCGAGACTATTTAGAAAAACTGGAGACCAGCACATGTCCATGGGGCTCGATGCGCTGCATCCGAGGGTGCTAAAGGAGTTGGCGGATGTGATTGCAGAGCCGTTACCCATTATCTATGAAAACTCATGGCGATCGGGGGTGGTCCCAGCTGACTGGAAAAAGGCTACTGTAGTGCCCATCTTTAAAAAAGGGAAGAAGGAGGATTTGGGGAACTACAGGCTAGTCAGTCTCACCTCAATCCCTGGAAAAATCATGGAGCAGATCCTCAAGGAATCACTTCTGAAGCACTTAGAGGAGAGGAAAGTGATCAGGAACAGTCAGCATGGATTCACCAAGGGCAAGTCATACCTGACTAACCTAATTTCCTTCTATGAGGAGATAACTGGGTCTGTGGATGAGGGGAAAGCAGTGGATGTGTTATTCCTTGACTTTAGCAAAGCTTTTGATGTGGTCTCCCACAGTATTCTTGCCAGCAAGTTAAAGTATGGACTGGATGAATTGACTGTAAGGTGGTTAGAAAGCTGGCTAGATCGTCAGACTCAGTGAGCAGTGATCAAAGGCTCCATGTCTAGTTGGCAGCCAGTTTCAAGCGGAGTGCCCCAAGGGTTGGTCCTGGGGCCAGTTTTGTTCAATATCTTCATTAATGATCTGGAGAATGGCGTGGACTACACCCTCATCAAGTTTGCAGATGACACTAAACTGGGAGGAGTGGTTGATACGCTGGAGGGTAGGGTTATGATACAGAGGGACCTAGACAAATTAGAGGACTGGTGCAAAAGAAACCTGATGAGGTTCAACGAGGACAAGTGCAGAATCCTGCACTTAGGACAGAAGTATCCCATTCGCTGTTACAGACTAGGTACCGAATGGTTAGGAAGCGGTTCTGCAGAAAAGGACCCAGAGATTACAGTAGACGAGAAACTGGCTATGAGTCAACAGTGTGCCCTTGTTGCCAAGAAGGCTAACGGCATTTTGGGTTGTATAAGTAGGGGCATTGCCAGAAGATCGATGGATGTGATCATTCCCCTCTATTCGACATTGGTTAAGCCCCGTCTGGAGTACTGTGTCCAGTTTTGGGCCCAACGCTACACAAAGGATGTGGAAACTTTGGAAAGATTCCAGCAGAGGGCAACAAAAATGATTAGAAATCTGGAGCACATGACTTATGAGGAGAGGTTGAGGGAACTGGGCTTGTTTAGTCTGCAGAAGAGAAGACAGAGGGGGGATTTGATAGCTGCTTTCAAGTACCTGAAAAGGGGTTCCAAAGAGGATGGATCTAGACTGTTCTCTATGGTACCTGATGACAGAACAAGGTGTAATGGTCTCAAGTTGCAACGAGGAAGGTTTAGGTGTAATATTAGGAAAAAACTTTTTGACAAGGAGGGTGGTGAAGCACTGGAATGGGTTACCTAGGGAGGTGGTGGAATCTTCTTTCTTAGAGGTTTTTAAGGTCAGGCTTGACAGAGCCCTGGCTGGTAAGATTTAGTTGGGGATTGGTCCTGCCTTGAGCAGTGGATTGGACTAGATACCTCCTGAGGTCCCTTCCAACCCTGATATTCTATGATTATATGATTAAAAGTTCTGATGGTCTCTTCTAGACATAAAATCGACTAATTTCTGAAAAACTGAGTGTAGCATTGGGAGCAGCGTCTGATGTTTTACTGTCTAGCCAACTTGCTTCCTAGAACGAACGCTCCTTGAGTGTGGTGATTCACAGGGAGTAGCTCAAACCTCCAAAGTGCCTGGCCAGGGGCAGGACATTGGCACTGCAAGGGAGGGGTGTAGCAGTGACATCACAAAGGCCTTTTGCAGGACCTCACATTATTGGTCAAAGACTATTGGTGGGGAGGTGATGACCTCACAGAGAGATTCTGACATCATCCAGGCAGGAGAGTAGCGAGGGGCAGGGAAACCTCAGAGACCCCTGTGGCTTTGCTTCAGCAAGTCTCCTTCTCCAGGTCTGTCTTTGAGGACTGAGAGAGTATTTGGGGTCACGGACGTGAGCGCCAGGAGGAACCTCTTTTGGGTTTTCTCCTTCTCTTGTAGTGATTTTACTAGAAAACAGCCATCCCTGTTTAGAAGGTAAGAGCCTCCTGGAGGTTTGAAACCTGTTCAGTCTGATCCATCTGGTGAGAGTTGAATTCTAGGCATGGAAAACACGAGCTTAAGGAGGCAGAATTTTATTCCACAGCTGGGATTTTGTCCCTTAGAATCATTGGGGACTTAAGGGTTTATCCTTTTTGTTTCACCTTTTCCTCCATCCACCCTCCCTCCCTCGTTTCTCTTCTTATCTTGCTTCTTTTCTCCTTTTTCCTATTCCCCTCCCAACACCAGGAGGTATGCTTGTGTGTGTGTGTGTGTTGTGGGGCAGTGCTCTGTAGCTCCCACTGTGGGAGGTTCACCGAAAAATGTGGGGCTGAAATAGTGCTTGGGCAGTGATCCCCACCAGTGACCTGGGCCATCCTTCGGGCTCTCTGGGCTCATCCTCAGCCTCCCGTCCTCAGTCTCTACTCTGATTGGCTGAGCAGGGGGTTATTGACAGGGAGGAGACTCAGGTCCTTGTTGTTCTCTTTTAAGACCAAGGAAATAAGTCAGAAACAGTTCTATGTTTGGTGAATTTTGCTGCTTCTCTGCATTAATGGTCTCTGAGCAGTTCATGATTCTCTCTAACATTGCAGGTCTCCTCAAATGCTTGCTGAATAATTACTGTCACTATTGTTGGTCTGGAGCTCATCTGAGACCACTTTATTCATGTCATTCAATGTCTGAAATTCAAGATCCGATGGTTATTTTGAAAATTAGGGCTCTTGTGTCCTATTCCCAACTCTGCCACAGACTGCCTGTGTGACCTAAGACAAGTCAATTCTCCTTTCTCAGCCTGAGCTTCTCCCTCTTTCAAGTAGGGATAATAATGATCCCCTCCTACCTACCTCATGGTGCGTGGAGGCAGGGCTGGTTCTAGGTCTTTTGCTGCCCAAAGCAAAAAAAAATTTTGGCTGCCCCCACCCCATCCCTGCCCCCCCCACTCCCCTGCTGCCCAAGCCCTGGGCTTTCCCTCCCCACCTGAACCCCCTGACACTCCAGCTCTGGGCCTCCCCCCAACCACATCGCCCTTCTGTCCCAGCCCTGGGCTCTCCCCCCCCACACCTCGTGCTGCTCCAGCTCTGGGCTCTCCTCTCCCCCCCTCCAGTGCTCCCCCACCCATACATACTCCTGCCGCCTCAGCCCTGGGCTCTGCCCCCACCACCCGCACCTCCTGCCGCCCCAGCCCAGCCTGACTGGCTGTGTGACCTGAGACAAGTCAATTCTCTTTCTCAGCCTGAGCTTCTCCATCTTTCAAGTAGGGATAGTAAAGATCTGCTCCTACCTACCTCACGGTGGGTGGAGGATGGGGATCCATTGGAGAGTGTCACTAGGAATAGTGCATAATATAAGGTGTCCTATCACATTTACTCAGAGCAGATTAACACATAATAGAATAGCTGAAATAGTCTATTTGATTTGTATGTTTTTATTTTGAAATTGTTAAAAGCAGCAACGACATAGCTCAGACTGAAGCATCTTATCTAATGTTTGAGATCTAAGTGTCTCCTCTTTGTGTGCGAGGAGTCAATTTAACACACTGTGACAAACAGGAGATGCTTTTCTTTTGCAACAAAATACTTTTGCAAAGAACTTTCATCCCACTTGTTATGATTTTGAGAAACAAACTGATTTAGTCTGAATGGGATTTTCTGACAGAAATGGTTTCAATGAAATTTCCTCACCATCTCGATTCCTGGGCTCTATCCCTACCTCTAAGGAGGAGAGGGAGGGTTTGTCTGTTAGAACAGGAGTCAGGACCGCTGGCTTCTCCTTCTGGTTCTGCCACCGCCTTGCTGTATAGGCCCTTGGGTAGGTCACTTCCCTTCTCTGGACCTCAGGCTCCTCCCCATCTGTCCAATGGGAACAGGAACAATTCTCGAACTCTGGGCAGTTGTGAGCCTGAATGAGAGAAGGGGTGTTAAAGCCCTCTGTGAAGGAGAAAGGGGAGTGTCACGGTGTTTTAACACCACGGAATTCTAAAGTTTGCTAAAATGTCTAGTTTGTGGAAACAGGAAATGGTGGAGGCCAAATTTTTTAACCACTGCCTTTTTTAATGCCCATTCAGGGATATGAGTCCCTGTCTTTTAGGTACCTGGGTTCTTTGCCAGCAGGAAAGAAGAGTCTCCTGCCTCCGTTTTTGTGGCCTTACGAAACCAGGTGTTGTGCCTCGGTTCTCGTCTGAGATCCCTGAAAAAGAACATCTTCCCATCAATGAACAAGACAGGATCTATCTTTCAAAGGGGAACAAAGAGACCCCTGGGACTTACAGACTAGCTAGCCTCACTCCCATAGCTGGAGAGATCCTGCAATACATTCTGAAACACTCAGTTTGTCAACAGCACCTACAGGATAATTTGGTTCTTAGGACAAGTGAACATGGATTTGTCAAGAACAAATCATTCCAAACCAATCCTCTTTCCTTCTTTGTCAGGGTTCCGGGTCTGGTGGAGGTGGGTACACGGTAGATGGGATCTAGCTTGGTGTTACTAAGGCTTTTCACACAGTCCTGTTGGACATTCTCACAAATGAACGAGGGAAATGCAGTCCAGCTGCAATCAGTGTAATGTGGGTACAGAGCAGGTTGAAAGCCCAGACTCCAGGAGCCCTTCTCCAGGTTTGGCTGTCCAACGGAGAAGGTGTACCTAGTGGGTCCGGCAGAGATCAGTCCGCAGTCCGATACTATTCAATATTTTCATGAATGATTTGGAAAATGCAGTGGAAAGCATGCTTCTAATATTTACAACTGACATCAAGCACTTAGGAGCACAGGATTAGAATTCAAAATGCCCTTAACAAATTGGAGACTTGATCTTCTTGAGCCAAACTCCATGGTTGAACCCCTCTCTCTAGACTGGGCTGAAGTGAAACCCAAGAGCCAAACACTCCTCCCGGGCAGTGAGCTCCGACCTTGAATGGTCAGATGTTGCTTAGCACTTTCAGAGCAGCTTTTGCTGGGGGATTCTCCCAGCACTTTCCAATAGCGGGAAAGTATGAAATCCCCATCTGACTGCTGGGGACAGAGCCCTAGAGGGGCGAGCAACTTGGCCAAAGTCTCACTGAAAAAGGAAAACAACCAGCAGTGGAACCAATAGGAAATGCAGTAATGGAACTCAGGAGTCCTGGGGGCGTGCTAGGGTGCCCAGATGTCTCAATTTTATAGGGACAGTCCAAATTTTGGGGTCTTTCTCTTATCTAGGATCCTATTACCCCCCACCCTCGTCCCGATTTTTCACACTTGCTGTCTGGTCACCCTAGGGTGTTCACATGTGTGGGTCCCAGCTTCTCCCTGCCCCCCTCATTGAAGCAGATGTGCAGGGTTACTGCCCTGGGAACTGCAGGGCCTCAGTGGACATGGGGTTGGCTAGAGGAGGGTCTGGCTGCAGGCAGGGCAAGGGGTGCGGGGCTGGCTGGCTTCAGGCAGGGGGGTGCATCAGGGGTTGGATGGAGACAAGGCAGGGGGTGCAGGGTTGGCTGCAGACAGGGGGTGCAGGGCTGGTGCAGACTGGGGGTGTGTGGGGGCTGGTTGGCTTTGGGCAGGGCCACAGGAGGGTGTGGCAGGAGTTGGCTGGAGACAGGGCAGGGGGTGTGTCAGGGGCTGGCTGTGGGGCTGGCTGCATGCAGGGCAGGGAGGATGCGGCTGGTGCGGGCAGGGCAGAAGGTGCAGGGCTGGCTGGAGACAGAGGCTGGCTGCGGGCAGGGCAGGGCAGGGGGTGCAGGGCTGGCTGCAGGCAGGGCATGGGGCAGGGCCAGTGCGAGGATGTTTCATGCCCTAGGCGAAACTTCGACCTTGCGCCTCCCCCCCCCGAACCCCCGCCCTGAGGCACCCTATCCATGGCAACTCCCCCCCTCTACCCTGAGGCGTCCCTCTTGTGATAACTTCCCCGCTCTGCCCTGTGGCACCCCTCTTGCCCCAGCTCACCCCTGCTCTGAGCAAGAGCACCCTGAGCACACCGTGGCCGCATCTCTTCTCCTGCCTCTCAGGCTCGCATCGCCTAAGCCTGCCAGTCAGTCAAACACCCTCCTCTAAGCCACAGCAGCCCTGACAGTTGACAATAGAGGCACCTTAACCCCTGAATTCCTTCAATGTGTCCCCCTCCGGGGTCCAACTCCGATCACCAGATACTCAGGGTATGTCTATACCACCTGCCGAATCAGTGGGCAGCGATAGATCCAGCGGGGGTTGATATATTGCATCTAGTGTAGATGCAACACATCGAGTGCTCTCCCCTCGACTGCTGTACTCCAGCTCGGTGAGAGACGCAGGTAGAGTCTACGGGGAGCTGCAGCAGTCGACTCACCATGACTGTGACATTATAAGTATAATCTAATATCTCATTGAAAGGTGACAGGGCCAGAAAGAGTTAATTAACTCACTTCACCGACTGACCTGACCCGTGGGTGAACCTTAAGGACTGGTTAGCAAGGTATGAAAATGAACAGAGCTTTGAAATGCAAGTCTGCAGTGTTAGAGGTAGAAGAGGAGATGTTTGCTCAGATCTTTTGATGTAAGCAAACAAGTCTTGTCTGTTGCTATAGTTTTAATTCAAAGATCAAAAAAGGAATATTAACATTTATTATGATACTTGAGTGAAATAGTATTATTGTCTATGTGTCTCTTTGAAGGTTGTGGTAACCTGTATTTGAACTGTTTGATGTTAAATTACCCTATACTAATTGCCAGGATGTTTGGAAGGAGAGTTAAGCCTATTGTTTTCTCAGGCAGAAAGGCTGCTGGAAATGTATAAGAACCTGGGACACGATCCTTCTTCATCTCAGATCTGCTTTGGGTTTCAAGAGGGGGAAACCTTAAGCCACAAGGATTGAGATCCCCAGTCTTTGACTAGAGCCACCCTGAATATGGAAATTGGACTATAACCTAAGGACTTTTGGCAACTAAAGGCTCATCTCTACTATGAATCTGAACCTCAAGAATTGAATTCAAGTCTATATGTCTATTAATCTTTTAACTAACACTCTATCTCTTTTCTTTTCTAATACATTTTAGCTTAGTTAATAAGAATTGGATATAGCAGGTATTTTGGGTAAGATCTAAGTTATAGTTGAATCTGGGTGTGTGGCTGATCCTTTGGGATCGGAAGAATCTTTTCTTTCATATGATGAAGTAAGTTTTTCAGGAATCATCATCATATCTGACAGGTGTGTCTGGACGGAGGCCTGAGGCTGAGTACTTTAAGGGAACTGCATGGTTTAAACTTCTTAGTAACCAGCGAGGTACTACAGAAGCTGTTTTGTGCTGGCTTGGTAAATCTAAGTATTGAAATAACCACCAGCATTTGGGATTTGTCTGCCCTGTTTTATTTGCAGTTCACCCTGATTGAGTGACCTCAGCTAGCTCCCACGGGCAGCACCGTCACACCTACATCAAGGCAGTAGGGGTCCGGGGGATCTGAGGTGCTTGGGGTGCACAGATAGCTACTTTCAAGCCATAGGTGGTTCCTGAGGGGCTTAGAGAGTTTTAGGGGGGACACAGATACCAATCTACAGGCTCTAGGGATCCCAGGGGGGCTTAGGGGGTTCGTGGGGGGCACATATTCCTACATCCAGGCTGTAGTGGTACCAGGGGAGCTTACGGGGTTAGTGAGGGGCATAGACATCTATGTGCAGGCTGGAGTCATCCTGGGAGTCTTAGGGGATTTTGGGGGGCCCAAGATACCTATGTCCAGGCTGTAGGGTTACCAGGCGGTCTTAGGAGTTCGGGTGGGCACAGATACGTATGTCCAAGCTGTATCGGTCACAGGGGAGATTAGAGGTTTTGTGAGGAGCACAGATATCTATGTCCAGATTGTAGATGTCTCAGGGAGGTTAGGGGGGTTGTGGGGGTACAAATACCTACGTCCAGGCTGTAGGGGTTGCTGGGGAGTTAAGGGGTTTCTGAGGGGCACATATTCCTTCGTGCACCCTGGAGTGTCCTGGGGGGCTTATGGAGTCTCTATGGGGCACAGATACCAATGTCCTGGCTGTATAGGTCCCTGGGGGGCTTAGGGGGCTTGTGGGGGGCACAGATACCTAAGTTCAGGCTGGAGGGGTCTCCAAGGGGTTTAGGTGTTTGGTGGGAGGCACAGATACCTACGTCCAGGCTGCAGGGGTCCCGGAGGGGCTTAGGGTCTGTCACAGTGTGTGGGGGAGTGTGGTCCTGCACCCCTCTTCCTGGGACTCACAGTGACTCTCAGCCAGCCAGTAAAACAGAAAGTTTAATGGACAACAGGAGCGAAGGATACAGCAGAGCTTGGAGGCACAAGCAGAACTCCACAATCGAGTCCTTCTGGGAGTTCAGGAAACTTAGTTCCCAGTTTGGGATTCCCTGAAATCCAACCACCCAGACCAACACCAAAACTGAAGTAACCCAACTCCCTCCAACCGGCCCCTTCCTGTGTCCAGCTTCCCGGGGAAAGGTGCTGCCCCCCCCCCCCCACGCCTAGCTCAGGTTACAGGCTGAGCATGTGTCCAGTCCTAAAGTCACCCCCTGCTCTCCCATCCCCCACGCAGACAGTCCCTACTCCATCACAATAATACACAGAGCATTTCCCGCATGAAGCAACAGTGACACCGTGTGGCAATGCAGGGTAATGCATAGAGCATTTCTCGCATGGAGCAACAGTGACGCCTTTGGGCCAAGCAGGGTAATGCACAGAGCATTTTCTGCATTGAGCAACAGTGACACCGTGTGGCCACACAGAGTATTGCACAGAGCATTTCCTGCGTGGAGCAACAGTGACACCATGTTACCACACAGAGTATTGCACAGAGCATTTCCCGCATGGGGAAGAGTGACACCGTGTGGCCACGCAGGGTAATGCACAGAGCATCACGTCTATGTAGAGGCTGTAGAGATCCCTGGGGGGCTTAGGGGTAGTGGGGGGGTCACAGACAGCTACGCCTAGGCTGGAGGCGTTCCGGTGGGGATTAGGGGCTTCATGAGGGACACAAATATCTACGTCTGGGCAGGAGAGGTCCCTGAATGGCTTAGGGGGTTGTGGTGAACACAGATACATACATCCAGGCTGCAGTGTTCCCTGGGGATTTAGGGATTTGGTGAGGGGCACAGAAACCTACGGATGGTCTGGAGGGGTCCCTGGAGGACTTAAGGGGTTGTAGTTGCGCAGATACCTACTTCCCAGTTGGAGGGGGACCTGGGGAGCTTAGGGGGTTTGTGTGGCATACACACACCTACAACCAGGCTGCTGGGGGCCCTATGGGTCTTAGGTCGTTTGTGGTGGGCAGAGATAACTATGTCCAGTCTGGAGAGGTCCTGGGGAGGCCTTAGGAGGTTCCTGGAGGTCACAAATATCTACATCCAGGCAGGAGGGGTTCTGGGGGTATTAGGGAGTTGTGGGCGTGGCACAGATACCTATTTCAAGGCAGTAGGGGTCCCGGGGTTGCTTTGGGGCATTTGGGGGTACAGATACCTACGTCCATGCTTTAGGGGCTGCTGGGAGGATGAGTGGGTTCTTGAGGGTGCACAGATACCTATGTCCAGGCTATAGGGATCTTGCGGAGGCTTAGAGTTTTGTGGGGGGCACAGATACCTTCATCCAGGCAAGAGGGGTCCTGGGGGCCTTACGGGGTTCGTGTTGGGCACAGATACCTGCGTCTAGGCTGGAGGTGTTCCGGGGGTCTTAGTGGGGTTGTGAGGGCACAGATAACTATGTTGAGGCTGGAGAGGTCCCATCGTGATCTAGCAGGGTTGTGGGGGGCACAGATACCTGTGTCTAGGCTGGAGGGGTTTGGGGGGTCTTAGGAGGGTTGTGGGGGCACAGATACCTATGTTCATGCTGGAGTGGTCCCGTCGTGGCTTAGGGGATTCGTGGGGTCAGAGATACCTACGTCTAAGCTGGAGGGTTCCCAGGGGGATTAGTGTGTTGGGGGGGAACAGATACCTACGTCCCGTTTGTAGGGGGCCCTGGGGAGCTTAGGTGGTTTGTGGGGGTCACAGATACAAACATCCATGCTGTAGGGGTCCCGAGGGTCTTTGTGGGGTTCTGGGTGTCACAGATGCCTACCTACAGGCTGGAGGGGTCCTGTGGGTCTTAGGGGGTTTTTGGGGCATACAAATGCCTACATATGGGGTTGTGGGTTCCCTGGGGGGCTTAGAAGTTTGTGGGGAGCATAGATATCTTTATCTGGACTAGATGGGTCCCGGTGGGATTAGGGGGTTGTAGGGAGCACAGATACCTATGTAAGCAGAAGCAGGATGAACTCTACCCTGAGATCTGGTGGTGAATTATGACGAGTGTGGAAAAGAATTTCAGGGATTGATCGTGTTTGGATAGGCACACCCACCCTGCCTCACACTGCACGGCAGCCTGGGATGGTTGCTTTGGCAGCTGTGGTATCTCCAGTTTATTTGTTGCTGGGGCATGAGATGTGGAATGTCGTCAACCTGATTGTGTGGATGAGGAACTGTGAAACTGCTTTGAGACAGGGATTCTCACCATCAACTGAGTGGCACTCGCTAGACAAGGGAGTGGGCTCCTTGGGTGAGCCAGAAACACCAATTGCCCCTTTTTCTCATTTAACAGGTAATAGTAGAGCTGATTTTTGATTCTTTTAAGAATTGAAGTTTTAGGCTCTTGAGCTGAAATCAGTGAAAAGTTGTGCTAGTTAGTGGGAGAGTCTGAAGCTGTACAGCAGAGCAGTTGGCAGAAAGGGGCTATTTGTGAGAGTGGTCCATGGAGTGAGGTGAGCCTAGCAGTTTTTGGGGAAAGTTGGAGCAGTTCAGAGGTTGTCTGGCAAAGCAGCTAGTGGACCAAGCTGAGCAGTTTGAGGGGAAGGCGGAAGCAGAGTCCCATGGAGAGGCAGAGCAGTCGGCAGTGGACCACGTAAGGTGCCTCCTTTTACTCAGGCTAGCAGTGGGGGAAACTCTGCAGATAGACTCTTGAACTCTGGGACTGTGGGTGATTTTGGGGTTGCTGGACTCCTGAAACATTGGAGATATTGGACTTTGGAGCCTTGGGGTGATTTGGGGAGTGCTGGACTCATGAGCCCAGGGAAAAGGACACGGCCCAGTTGAGGTGTTTTCCAAATTTAATGCTATGTTGTTTATCTCACGTTATTAAACATTTTCTGCTACACCCAGACTCTGTGCTTGCGACAGGGGAAGTATTGCCTCTATGAGGCACCTAGAGGTGCGTATGTAAAATTTTCCCATGTCACTGGGTGGGGACTCGAGCTGATTTGCATTACGTTGTAGGGAAGGGACCTCTATGTATTGAACCCAGTCCTTGCTGCTCTCAGTTCAGCCTGGCAGAAAGGTCCACCTACATCCAGGCTGTAGGGGTACCTGGGGGGCTTAGGGGGCTCGTGGGGGTACAGATACATAGGTCCATGCTGTGGGGGTGCCTGGGGGGCTTACGGGTTTGGTGGGGGGCACAGATACCTACATCCAGGCTGCAGGGGTCTCGGAGTGGCTTAGGGGGTGTAACGGAGTGTGGTGACATCCGGCCTGGCACCCCTCTTCCTGGGACACACGAACCCTCTAAGGCCCCCAGGACCCCTCTTGCCTGGATGAAGGTATCTGTGCCCCCCACAACCCCCTTAGACCACCCCCCCAGGATCCCTATAGCCTGGACGTAGGTATCTGTGCACCCTCATGAACCCACTGATCCTCCCAGCGACACCTACAGCATGGACATTGGTATCTGTACTCCAAAATGCCCCAAAGCAACCCTGGGACCCCTACAGCCTCGAAATAGGTATCTGTGCCCCCCACCACAACTCCCTAATACTGCCAGAACTCCTCCAGCATGGATGTAGATATTTGTGACCTCCAGGAAACCCCTAAGCCCTCCCCAGGACTTCTGCAGCCTGGATATAGGTATCTCTGCCCCCCACAAGCCCCCTAAGATCCACAGAGCCCCCACCAGCATGGCTGTAGGTGTGTGTATGACACACAAACCCCATAAGCTCCCCAGGGCCCCCTCCAACTGGGATGTAGGTATCTGCATAACCATAACCCCTTAAGTCCCCCAGGGACCCATCCAGACCATACATAGGTTTCTGTGCCCCTCATCAACTCCCCAAACCCTCAGGGACCACTACAGCCTGGATGTATGTATCTGTGCTCACCACAACCCCCTAAGCCATCCAGGGACCTCTCCAGCCCGGATGTAGAGATTTGTGTCCTCCATGAAGCCCCTAATCCCCACCGGAATGCCTCCAGAATGGACGTAGCTATCTGTGCCCCCCACGACCCCAGTGCCCCCCAGGGAGCTCTACAGCCTCTACGTAGGTGTGATGCTCTGTGCATTACCCTGGGTGGCCACACGGTGCCACTGTTTCTCTATGACAGAAATGCTCTGTGCATTACCCTGCGTGACCACAAGGTGTCACTGTTGCTCCATGCGGGAAATGCACTGGGCATTACTGTGATGGAGTGGGGACTATCAGTGTGGGGGATGGGAGAGCAGAGGGTGACTTTAGGACCGGACACGTGCTCAGCCTGTAACCTGGGCTAGGCAGGGGGGAGGGGGTCAGCACCTTTGCCCGGGAAGCTGGACACAGGAAGGGACTGGCTGGAGGGAGTTGGGTTAGTTCAGTTTCGCTTTTCGTCTGGATGGTTGGAATTCAGGGAATCCCAAACTGGAAACTAAATTTCCTGAACTCCCAGAAGGACTTTATTGCGGGGTCCTGTTTGTGCCTCCAAGCTCTGCTGTATCCTTCGCTCCTGTTGTCCAATAAACCTTCTGTTTTACTGGCTGGCTGAGAGTCACTGTGAGTCCCAGGAAGAGGGGTGCAGGACCAGACTCTCCCACAGTCTGTGACAGACCCAAAGCGCCTTCGGGACCCCTTCAGCCTGGACGTAGGTATCTGTGCCCCCCAACAAACACCTAAGCCCTCTGGAGACCCCTCCATTCTGAACTTAGGTATCTGTGCCTCCCACTACACCCCCTAACCCCCCCAGGGACCTATACAGCCATGACATTGGTATCTGTACCCCATATAGACTCCATAAGCCCCCTGGGACACTCCAGTGTGCACGTAGATATATGTGCCCCTCAGAAACCCCCTAACCCCCCAGGAACCCCTACAGCCTGGACATAGGTATTTGCACTCCCACAACCCCCCTAACAGCCCCCTGGGACATCTACAATCTGGACGTAGATATCTGTGCTCCTCACAAAACCTCTAATCCCCCCTGTGACCGATACAGCTTGGACATACGTATCTGTGCCCACCCGAACTCCTAAGACCGCCTGGTAACCCTACAGCCTGGACATAGGTATCTTGGGCCCCCACAAATCCCCTAAGACTCCTAGGATGCCTCTGTGCACCCCAAGGCCCCTAAGATCCCCCGGACCCCTACAAACAGGATGTAGGTATGACGGTGCTGCCCGTGGGAGCTAGCTGAGGTCACTCAATCAGGGTGAACTGCAAACAAAACAGGGCAGACAAATCCCAAACGCTGGTGGTTATTTCAATACTTAGATTTACCAAGCCAGCACAAAACAGCTTCTGTAGTACCTCACTGGTTACTTAGAAGTTTAAACCACACAGTTCCCTTAAAGTACGCAACCTCAGGCCTCCATCCAGACACACCTGTCAGATATGATGATGATTCCTGAAAATCTTACTTCATCATATAAAAGAAAAGATTCTTCCGATCCCAAAGGATCAGCCACATACCCAGGTTCAATTATAACTTAGATTAATAGATTCATAGATTCTAAGGTCAGAAGGGACCAATGTGATCATCTAGTCCGGTCCCCTGCACAAGGCAGGCCACAGAACCCTACCCATTCACTTCTATAACAAACCCCTAACCTATGTCTGAGTTATTGAAGTCTTCAAATTGTGGTTTGAAGACCTCAAGCTGCAGAGAATCCACCAGCAATTGACCCATGCCCCACGCTTCAGGGGAAGGTGAAACACCTCTAGGGCTCTGCCAATCTGCCCCGGAGGAAAATTCCTTCCTGACCCCAAATATGGCGATCAGCTAAACCCTGAGCATGTGGGTAAGACTCACCAGTCAACTTACATCTCACCCAAAATACATGCTATAGCCAATTCTTATTAACTAAGCTAAAATTTATTACAAAAGAAAAGAGAGAGAGTGTTAGTTAAAAGATTAATAGACATTAATCTTAAGGGCCCAAAAACAAGCTATTCCTATGGGTAGGAAAGATAGAAAATGTGGCAAAAGAGCACCTTGGCTTAACCACGAGATCTTGCATGACCTACAAAATAAAAAGGAGTCATATAAAAATGGAATCTAGGTCAGATTACAAAGGATGAATATAGGCAAATAACACAGGAATGCAGGGGCAAGATTAGAAAGGCAAAGGCACAAAATGAGCTGAAACTAGCTATCGGAATAAAGGGAAACAAGAAGGCTTTTTATCAATACATTAGAAGCAAGAGGAAGACCAAGGACAGGGTAGGCCCACTGCTCAGTGAGGAGGGAGAGACAGTAACGGGAGACTTGAAAATGGCAGAGATGCTTAATGACTTCTTTGTTTTGGTCTTCACTGAGAAGTGTGAACAAATGTCTAACAAAGTGAATGCTTATGAGAAGGGGGTAATTTTAGAAGATAAAATAAAAAAAGAGCAAGTTAAAAATCACTTAGAAAAGTTAGATGCCTGCAAGTCACCAGGGCCTGATGAAATGCATCCTAGAATACTCAAGGAGTTAATAGAGGAGGTATCTGAGCCTCTAGCTATTATCTTTGGGAAATCATGGGAGACGGGAGAGATTCCAGAAGACTGGAAAAGGGCAAATATATTGCCCATCTATAAAAAGGGAAATAAAAACAACCCAGGAAACTACAGACCAGTTAGTTTAACTTCTATGCCAGAGAAGATAATGAAGCAAGTAATTAAAGAAATCATCTGCAAACACTTGGAAGGTGGTAAGGTGATAGGGAATAGCCAGCATGGATTTGTAAAGAAAAAATCATGTCAAACCAATCTGACTGCTTTTTTTGATAGGACAACAAGTCTTGTAGCTAAGGGAGGAGCGGTGGATGTGGTATACCTGACTTAGTAAGGGATTTGATACGGTCTCACATGATATCCTTATCAATAAACTAGGCAAATACAATTTAGATGGGCTACTATAAGGTGGGTGCATAACTGGCTGGATAACTGTACTCAGAGAGTAGTTATTAATGGCTCCCAGTCCTGCTGGAAAAGTATAACAAGTTGGGTTCCGCAGGGGTCTGTTTTGCGACCAGCTCTGTTCAATATCTTCATCAACGACTTAGATATTGGCATAGAAAGTATGCTTATTAAGTCTGCGGACGATACCAAACTAGGAGGGATTGCAACTGCTTTGGAGGGCAGGGTCAAAATTCAAAATGATCTGGACAAATTGGAGAAATGGCCTGAGGTGAACCGGATGAAGTTCAATAAAGACAAATGCAAAGTGCTCCACTTAGGAAGGAACAATCAGTTTCACACATACAGAATGGGAAGAGACTGTCTAGGAAGGAGTATGGCAGAAAGTATGAGCTGCATGTCATTCTAGCCTCACTCATTGCTTCCCTTCCTCCCCTAACCCTCCTGGGCTACCGTGGCAGTTATCCTCCCATTTGTGTGATGAAGTAATAAAGAATGCAGGAATTTCAAACAACACTGACTTTATTGCTTCTGCAAGCAGAGATCAAAGGGGGGAGGGGAGCGCAGCCTCCAGCTGCTAGGATAGTCCAGGCAGGACTGAATGACCATTAGACAAAGCTTAAAGAAGAGAATGAGCTGGGAGTCATTCCCATTGTTGCCCAGGCACTTCTGGCCGACCTCACTGTGGCCAGCCAGGAGCACTCACGGGATGACAATGACAGATACCAGTCCTACTGTCCTGTCTGCCATCTGCAAGGGAAGGGAAGGGAAGGGGATGCTGCTGTGTAGCACTGTAGCACCATGTCTGCCAGCAGCATCCAGTAGACATACGGTGACATTGGAAAAAGGCAAGAAAGGATTTTTTTTCTCTTTCCTTTCACGAGTGGAGGGAGGCAAAGACATATACCCTGAACCACCCACGACAATGTTTTTGACCCTTCAGGCTTTGGGAGCTCAGACAAGAATTCAAACGGTTTTCGGAGAGTGCAGGAACTGTGGGATAGCTACAGTCGTCAGTCGCCCCTCCCTCCATGAGCATTCATTTTATTCTTTGGCTTTCTGGTACGCTTGTCTCAGTTCCTTAAGTTTCAGCACTGCATTGAGTCCCTGTTTTGGCCTCTGTCCATCATAGCCTTGGAGATTTTTTTCAAATGTTTTGGCATTTCGTCTTTTGGAACGGAGTTCTGATAGAACAGATTCATCTCCCCATACAGAGATCAGCTTCAGTATCTCCAGTAAGGTCCATGCTGGAGCTCTTTTTTGATTCTAGGACTGTATGGTCACCTGTACTGATCAGCACTCCACGCTGGGCAAACAGGAAATGAAATTCAAAATTCAAAAAGTTTGCAGGGCTTTTTCTGTATACCTGGCCAGTGCATCCAAGTTCAGATTGCTGTCCAGAGCGGTCACAATGGTGCACTGTGGGATAGTGCCTGGAGACCAATAACATCAAATTGCAGCCACATTAACCCTAATCCGACATAGCTATACCGATTTCAGCACTACTCATCATCAGGGAAGAGTACAGATACCGGTATTAAGAGCCCGTTATACTGATATAAAGGGCTTCGTTGTGTGGACGGGTGCAGTGTTAATGCGATTTAATGCTGCTAAATTGGATATAAACTCGTAGTGTTGACCACGCCAGAGAGAGCAGCAGGTTTCCCCTATTGTTTCCTGCTCTTGTTTTCTTGACTAGTTTCTCTTCTGCACCAACTTACATTTTTATTTGGTGAGCCTAGCTAGTTCAGTTGGTAGCACAACAGATTGATAATCTGAGGGTCCAGAGTTCAAGTCCTTAGTGAGGTGATGAACTGCTCACTATATCTTCAAAAATCTGTCTTTCTGGAGTCGTCTTTTATCTTGTTTTTTCTCTTCAGGATTTTGCCTTTCCTAAGAAGGGCCTTTGTGGGGGTGGGGATTGAAGGGGCAACTTCCTGACATCCCCCCTGTCCTCACAGCCTGGAGGAATAAAGGCCTTTGAGCATATAGCATGTTCTTCCCCTGCACACATACACACAGAATATCCCTAAGGAATTAGAATCGCCTGCTGCCTTCCCCATCCTGCTGGATCCCCAAATGAGGATACTCTTCAGCCTAAACCCATGTCCCCTCTATTCCCAATGCCCCTCAGACCCAACCCTCAGTCCCTCCTATGCTCACTGCTCCTCACTCCCAACCAGAGCCTGCTCCTTTTGACCCTTCTCCTCTGCCCCAATCCACAGCCCCCTCCTATTCCCGGTGCCTCTCAATCCCAACCCACAGCCCCCTCCTATTCCCAGTGCCTCTCAATCCCAACCCACAGCCCCCTCCTATTCCCAGTGCTCCTCAGTCCCAGCCCACAGCTCCTTCCTTCCCTCCAGCAGCAGGTGCTTCAGACCCCCTCAGGAAGATTTTCTTGCAAGGTTTCGTGTATGAGTCTTCATGTGGATTTTACAGTATGTTGGAAATATGTTGGGTTGCTTGCCAAAATGGTCACTTTTGGCTGGTGTTGGATTCCCAGTCTCCTTGTTATTGGGACAGGAGAAATAAAGTGTTGTTGTCCTTGTTGTGTGAATCGAGGGCAGCAGAACTGTGCTTGGCAGACCCCGATGGAGGGACTCACCCTCAGTTCAATAGCACTCGCTAGGCAGGGGACATTGGTTCCAAAGCCAAGTGGGCTGGCGTCTGAGTCCTCATAGTAAAATTTAGGTATTAGACCAACTTTAGGACAGGGTGGCTGTGGAGGGGTGAGTGAGTCCCTAGACAACATAATGAGTATGGTGCCTTCTTATTTTCCCCCTTTTCCACCCAGGATGGCAGATGAACTCTACAGAGGCACCTCTGGGCTTGCACTGACTAAGGACAACAGCTTATTTGTGGGTGGATCTTTTCCTCGTGGTTTAGGTTTATGTGTTGGGGCTGCTTACATGACTTCTGCTAACCCTGGGCTTGCATTTGAATGTAGACGTACCCTGAGAGTGCAGCTATACTGAGATAAAATCCCTGTGGCCCAGCTGGCCTGGATGATCTGATTTGGGCTCCTGGGGCTCAGGTTGTGAGGCTAAAAGCTGCAGTGCAGACATTTGGGCTCAGACTGGAGCCGAGGCTCGGAGACCCTCACCCCTCGTGGGGTCTCGGAGGCTGGGCTCAAGCGCAAGTGTCTACACTGTAATTTTATTACCCTGCAACACAAGCCCCACAAGCCTGAATCAGCTGACCCAGGGTTTGAGAATAGTGACTTGGGTGTGTTAATGGCTCTGTAGACGTAATGCTAGGCTTTGTCCACAGTGTAATGAAACACCCAGAGCTGCCCCATGCCAGCTCAGGCTCCTGGGGCTTGGGCCGTGGGGTGGTAAATTTGCAGTGTAGACGTCTCGGCTCAGGCTCAATACCGGGGTCTGGGACCCCACAAGGTTGTGAGGGACTTTAGCAAGCCAAAAAGGTAAAACAGCAGTGGAGTATTACCATGGACTCAGTGGCATTTCTCCACTGGTCTGTCTGCTTTGGGACAGGGACAATCACATGTCCTGCTGCATTTGTTATTTCAAAGGGCGATTTAGGATTTTCATTCTCAGACACTGGGCACAAAGCAGGACTCAACCCTCGATGCAAACTAAACTAGCTGCCCACAGATTCTGGCAGCCACAATGAGCATTTGGTGTGAGAGATCAGATCTGCCCCTGTCCCAGAGGGAGGAGGTCATCTGCAAGGGGACTGGACCACTAAACTATCAGCTCCTAACTCCCAAACTTTCAGTAACTCTATTATCAGTGGCTATGAGCATAATTTAAACCATAAGAAAAACCACACTGGGCTAGACCAAAGGCCCATCTAGCTCTGAATCTTGTCTTCTGACAGTAGCCAATACCAGGTGCCCCAAAAGCTACTCCCCCAGGCACCACTGGAAGTTGAACCCAGGATCCCCTGCTTATAAGGTAAGTGTTTTAACCAGCTGAGCCATGGTGTCTGCATGTAGCTAAAACACAGTGTCTGACCACACCTGACTCACTGACATCTCCACCAGGCCCTGACAAGCTTTGCTTGTGTTTGGATTCTGCAAAGCAGAGGAGCAGATGAGGTTTTCCTTGCAAGCTGTGCGTGTGTGTGTGTGAATCTTTGGCCAGGTCTGCACTACAAAGTTATTTTAGCATCATCACATTGCTGAGGTGCGTGAAAAACACACAACGCTCCCTCGGTCACCAGCTTTTGGCTGGTGCACACACTGCAATGCCACGTCTGGCCACAAAACTGCCCTGTTTTGGTGACAAAATAAAACCACCTCGACGAGAGGCCTAGAGCTTTTTGCAGCAAACTTAAAGTGACAGAGTGCCAGTTTAGATGCTGCGGTTCATTATATAACCATAACTGGCCTCCAGCAGTATCCCACAATGCCATCTGTGAACTCACCTGCCCTGCATTCTGCTACAGAGCCATGGGGCCCTCCCCTTTCATAGCTCCAGGAAGTTCTGACAGCTGAGCCTGCTGCTCTGCTCCGGCAGCCAGGAGCAAATCTCTGCCATGGATGCGGCTCACTCCCACCCTGCAAACATAGAGCAGGTGGCAGGAGCTTCCTTACACTGGGGGCGACGGGGCATTGGCATCTGAACTGTGACACCCCCATGACACCCCTTCCCTCGAGAAGGCTCTTATCTTCTAAACAGGGATGACTGTTTTCTAGTAAAATCACTAAAAGGGAAGGAGAAAATTTGAAAGAGGTTCCTCCTGGCGCTCTCGTCCGTGAACCCAAATACTCTCTCAGTCCTCAAAGAGAGACCTGGAGAAGGAGACTTGCTGAAGCGAAGCAAAGCCACAGAGGTCTCTGAGAAATCCCTGGCCCCTTGTCCCGTCCTGCCTGGCTGATGTCAGCATCTCTCTGTGAGGTCACCATCTCCCCACCGCCTTGGACCAATAGTCTGAGGTCCTGCAAAAGGCCTTTATGATGTCACTGCCACACCCCTCCCTTGCTGTGCCAATGTCCTGCTCCTGGCCAGGCCCTTTGGAGGTCAGAGCTACTCCCTACTCAAGGCAAGAAGTGTCTTCGGTGCCGCCTACCACTGCTCCATATGTTAAACCATTGAATACTTTATTTTTTATTGCATTTGTAGCTCATATCATGATTTCAATGCACAATCTGGACGCATGATTTTTTCGATCATATTAGACAATACATTTTCATGCTAGGATGTGTAAATCTGTATTTATTCATGCCATATATAAGAAAATAAAACAAATTCATTTCCTCTAAGCATATGGAAACTTTTTAATTTTCACAGTAACTGAAATGTACAAACACCTAGAAATGGAACTGTCACCAGCACAGGGTTGGCCAGTATTAAATAGTGTTACAGTAGGAGACAGCGTTAGGATGTTAATCCCAGGCCTTTTGTTCAAAGGTTGTGTCTCTCGCCTTTCCCCCATGAACTGGAGTGCAGCATTCAATAGATCCAGAGACTAGTTGATGAGATTTCTGAGTGCTGAAATAGCAAGCGCTGTCCTTCCTGCATTGGCCAGTGGTGACTGGAGAGCTGGTTTGTTGAAAATAAGCTTCAAGATGAGAAACAGCAGCCCAAAAGAGGTCCCTACAGGTGCTGAAGTAGCTCAGTTGGCAGAGCGTTAGACTGAAGCTCTAAAGATTTGTGGTTCAATCCCAGGCTTCAGCAGCTTCTTGAATCTTTCTCGGTGCAGCTGTGGGCTGTTTCCTGGCAACACAGCAGTCCCTTTACCTAATGCATGTTCTTTCTTTCAGGCTATGCAGCAGGAAAAGGCAGCATTGGCTTCTGCAGCCTGTTGGCCCTCCTGAACTTGCTTTCTTCTCTTGCTCTTTCTCAGAAAGGGGAAGAAAAAGCAGCTCCCCATCAAGCTGGAGTCCCACGGGCGATGTAAGGACAACTTGCTGAGTGCCAGCTCCAGTCCTCTGCTCTGCCAGCTGACCCACCGAAGAGCTGCGGCCATTTTCTCCAGGTTCTCCCCTCAGTGTGTGCCAGGATGAGCACCACCAAAGTGCAGGGAATTTGAGGGCGGGGCAGGACAGGGCAGTGCACTGTGATGGAGTTTCTGTAGCGTGGTGGTTCTCACATTTGCCTAATCTGCAAAAGGGCCTCAGCCTGAAAACCAGGCAGAAACGTAGTGGCTTCCTTTTCCCAGCTCCCCTTGCTGTCCAGCAAGGCCTCCTCCTTCTGCCACTGGCCTGTCCCTGGGATAACCCCAACCCCCGCACGATAGAGGGTGGTGATATCAGTGGAGAAAATACCTTGGCGTCAGCCTGGGGAAGCTGGAGGAATTAGGCCAGTCGAACCCATGGAAGTGCACTTGGCTGCTGGGAGGTAGAATCTTGTTTCTACCTCTTGGCATCCCAGGGGTGGCTACTTGCAGCCCAGGAAAAGATGAGTTCTGGGTGGAAGGAAAACAAGTTAAGGGTTAATGTCTCTTTTACCTGTAAAGGGTTAACAAACAGGGACCCAAACACCTGACCAGAGGACCAATCAGAAGACAAGATACTTTCAAATCTCGTGTGGAGGGAAGCCTTTGTTTGTGGGTTTTGGGTTTGGCTTTGTTCTCTTTGGGTCCTGGAAGGGGCTAGAGGTGCAACCAGGTTTATGCCAATCTCCCTGCTACAGTCTCTTATCTATTCAGAATTGTAAGTAAGAAAAGGCGGCCATAGTCTTTTAATTTGTTTTTTTTCCATTTGCATATGTGTACTTGCTGGAATAGCTTAAATTGTGTTTCTGCTGGAGAAAGTTTCTTTCTATTGTTTATAAGTTGAAAGACCCTGTAACTTTTTACCATCTAAAATGCAGAGATAAACCTTTTACTTTTTTTCTTTCTTTTTTATTAAAAGTTTTGCTTTTTAAGACCTGTTTGATTTTTTTTTCCCAGTTGAGGCTCTAGGGAATTGAGTCTGTATATTCCAGGAAATTGGTGGGGAGAAGGGAAGGATAAATTTCCTCTTTGTGTTAGATTCACACAGCTTGAATCTGTATTGCCTCTGGGTGAGGGGGAAGCAGGGAGGGAAAGGTAAATTTCCTCTTTGTGTTAGATTCACGGAACTTGAATCTGTATTGCCTCTGGGAGAAGGGGAGAGAGAAACTTGATCTCTCTGTGTTGTGTTTCAAGGAATTGAATCACGGTATCTCCTCATGTACCCAGGCAGGAAAGATCTGGGAGGAGGTAAAGAGGTGAGAGGGAATGGTTTATTTCCCTTTGTTGTGAGACTCAAGGAATCTGGGTCGTGGGGTCCCCTGGGAAGGTTTTGGGGGGACCAGAGGGTATCAGGCCCTAGAAATTCCTGATTGGTGGCAGCGCTACAGAATCTAAGCTGGTAATTAAGCTTAGAGGACATAAAGTGCATTCAACAACCCCCCTTTCTCTGAGCTCTGCTATGTCTCCAGTAGCTGCTGTCCCTTGGTAGCAGGGAAGAACGTTTGTACCCATCCAGGAGATCCCAGCCTTGGACCAAAGGCAACTTCAGGCTTCTCCTCTCTCCCTTCTTGGAATCAAGTTCAGGTTTTTACCAGGAGTTAAAGCAGCCTGAAGCTGCAGAGTCTGGATCAAGGTCACAAGTTCCCAGTGTCTCTGTGGAAGGGAATTTGTTAAATCCCAGATGAGTGGAGTTAAATCAGTTCTCAACTTGAGTCCTTAGGTCTAAATCCTGAGGATATTGTCCCATCATGGGGCCATTTCCCACCTCTCTTTCATACCGAAGCTCAATTTTCTTTGCACAGACACAGGAACAGCAGGATCTTTCTCTGTCCCTTGTGCAAAACAGGTGGCCAAATTCCATGGAAATAATGGCCAAGCAGGGGGCCCTGGGCACATCCAGCCCTGGTCGTGAGACGTTCCCTCCCCTCTTTCTTTATACTGCTGTTGTCATTTCATGGAATGTCTGGGATGGGGAAAAGCTGAGTTCACTCCAGCTGGAGGGAAAAAGACCCCTGAAAATCTCAGGCCCTCAGGGAAAACCCAACCTCTGCTACCAGGGTCACTGAGGTGCTGGGGATTTGAGTAGGAAAGGGACTGTCTGAATTTTCAAGGTGGGGAATGAATAACAAACTACAAGATCCACCTCATTAACCACCGACACAGGCAAATCCTGCTGCAGACAGAGAGGAAACTGGGAGCTATTCTTTGTTGTGCAGCCATGGAAACACTGACCCAATCGCACTGCAGTGAATGTGCTGGGGAAAACCGTATTTTACAGGCAGGTGGAAATAATGGATCCGAGAAACACCTGGAGTCCCCCACACTGCGTCTGCCACCAGAGTTGGGTGTTGAGCTGCTCACAGAGTCCCCCACCAACATTACTTTCTAGCAGGGGATTGCAGCACCACCCACCCACCCAGAGCTGAAAGTAAGCAGTTCCTGTCTGGTATGGTGTACTGGCAAGAGCCAGTACGCCGTGTTGGACCACACTGGCATCCATGGCGGGCATTGAAAGGGCTATGGACTGCCCACGGCCAGGGCTTTGACGGCCAGGCTGGGGCCGGGATTGAAAGGGCTCAGAGCTCCCCGCGGCTGCGGGCAGCCTAGAGCCCTTTAAATCCCAGCTGCAGCTGAGATTTAAAGGGCTGAGAGCTCCATGCTGCTGCAGGCAGCCCAGAGTCCTTTGAATCCTGGCCGTGGCTCTGGTGACCGGGCTGGGGCCGGGATTTAAAGGGATCGGGGCTCCCCTCAGCGGCAGGAGCTCTGGACCCTTTAAATCCCTGCCCCAGTCCTGCAAAGCTTGGGGTTCTCCTGGTGGCTGGAGGCCTAGGCTCTTTAATTTGCCCCATGAGCCCGGGTGGGCTCCCAGCCCCCTCTTCAGCTAGGAGCCTCTGGTTGATTTAAAGGCTCTGGGTCTCCCAGCCACAGCTGGTGCCCCAGGGCCTTTAACTCTTGAGATGCCACGCCTCTTCTAGATGAGGCCACGCCCCCTCAGGACTCCCGCAGTACCGGTAAGTCCTGTAAGTTATTCTCACCCCTGCAGCCAGCCAATGCAGTATGAAGGCTGAGTCTTGTATCTCCGTACCCTGGGTCCAGGGCATGCACTCTCTCTCCTCCTCTGCTGTATAGAATCCAGCCCTGCCGCAAAGCGTTCCCCATGAACCACCAACCTCCAAGACAGCAGGTTTGGCCCTCAGAACAAGGACCAAAGCAAGGTGGGGTTGTAGCTCAGTGGTAGAGCACATGCTTTGAATGTATGAGGCCCTGGGTTCAATCCCTTAAATCTCCAGCCTTCTTTTTCATCCTGCTGCTTTGCTCATGCCCAGAGGGGATGTGGCCCACGAGGCTTCTTGCCCGAGCTTCAATCCTGCTCACTGAGGGGCAAGGGACAATTGCATGGAAGGTCTTGGGGGAGTTTCTGCTCCTAAGTCACCTCGGTATGTTTAAGATTCCCACCCGCTGTGCTGCTTGGGACAATGGTAGATGAGAAGGGTGAATCCTCCAGCACTGGAGGGAAAGGTCCCATCTGCACAGCCCGAGAGGCAAGAAAACAGAGGGGCTGCCAGTGCTCACAGAGGAGAGAGGTCAGTGATTTACACCCACCAGGGGACACTGACTTTTTGAGGCGGGTGCATCTGGCTTGAGATGGTGCTGACGATGGATAGAAAAAAGGCTGGAGTCAGTGACAGATGGGACCACAGAAGGGGAAGGGGAATGGCAGCCCCACAGAAGGTCCTGGGTGCTCAGATGCCCCAGTTATTGCACCCTGGCCTGTCCTAGAGAGAGAAAAGACCCAGAGGGACCCAGCCCCCCTACAGTGATCCCGTGGACAAGAACCTGGCTGGGAGTGGGCAAAGGGGAGCTGAAATCCCTCAGTGTCCTGGAATTTAAGCAATGAAAGCTTCAAACCCTGCACGGGTGTGGGCTGAGGTGCATCAGCAGAAGGTTGGGCTGGACAGAGCTGGCAGGTTTGTATAATTTTTGGTGGTTCCCAGAATGGGACCAAGTCCTGCCCCACCCCACACCTGTGTCAGGCTCTGGGAGGGAGTTTGGGTGTGGGAGGGAGGTGTTGGGCTCTGGGAAAGACTTTGAGTGCAGGGTCTGGGCTCAGTCAGAGGGTTGGGGTGCAGGAGTGGGTGTGGTGGGCAGCGTCTTGGAGGGAGTTTGGGTGAGTATATGGGGTTTGAGTTGGAGCAGGGTGTGAGGGGTGCAGGAGAGGGTGAGGGGTGCAGCATTTACCTCAAGCATTTCCCAAAAGCAATGTGCACCCGTCTCTGGAAGCAGCCTCTAACCAGGAGGGCTGGGAGTGTCTCTGTGCACCACTGCCAGCAGACTCCACCCCACAGGTCCCATTGCCACAGTAGGCAGAGTTGGCACTCGGGGAGACCCCCCACACACACCTCAGGGGCTACAGTGACGTGCCAGCTGCTTCTGGGGGTTGCGTGCCACACGGAGCGAGGGTGAGCAGGAAACTGCCTTAGCCCCCGTGTGCTGGTGGTAGTGGCGGCGGCAGGGATCTCTAGGCCGTTTTAATTTCCCACAGGCAGCAGGCAGGACCAGAGGGGACACTCCCAAGGCCAAATATTGCTTTGCACAATGATAAATCTTGGAAGAGGACAGAAATGAAATGGCAGAAGAACCTAAGGAATGAAAAGCCTCCGGATTCTTGTGTGTGCACTGACGCTGAAGAGAAACTGTAATTTGTCTCGCTTTGTGTCTGCGGCCGGTAAAATATCAAGGTAAAATCATTCCAGTGATTGTGACACCGGGTTTGAGGAGGCTTTGGTCTTATTAAAATGTAACTAGCATGATAGGTCCTGTCTTGATCATGGGTGGGAAGATGTTCTTTTTCAGGGATCTCAGACGAGAATTGGGCCACAACACCGGGTTTGTTTAGGCCACAAAAACGGAGGCAGGAACCTCTTCTCTCTTGCTGGCAAAGAACCCCAGGTACCGAAAAGACAGGGACTCACATCCCTGAATGGAGTTTTAAAAAGTTAGGGCCCGACCATTTCTTGTTTCCACAGACTAGACACTTTAGCAAACTTTAGCATTCCTTGGTGCTAAACACTGTGAAACTCCCCTTTCTCCATCACAGAGGACTTTAACACCCCTTATCTCACTCAGGCTCACAACTGCTCAGAGTTCGAGAACTGTCCCTGTTCCCATTGGACAGATGGGGAGGAGCCTGAGGTACAGAGAAGGGAAGTGACGTACCCAAGGGCATACACAGAAAGGTGGTGGCAGAGCCAGAAAGAGAAGCCAGCGGTCCTGACTCCTGTTCTAACAGACAAACCCTCCCTCTCCTCCTTAGAGGTAGGGATAGAGCCCAGGAATCGAGATGGTGAGGAAATTTCATTGAAACCATTTCTGTCAGAAAATCCCATTCAGACTAAATCAGTTTGTTTCTCAAAATCATAACAAGTGGGATGAAAGTTCTTTGCAAAAGTATTTTGTTGCAAAAGAAAAGCATCTCCTGTTTGTCACAGTGTGTTAAATTGTCTCCTCGCACACAAAGAGGAGACACTTAGATCTCAAACATTAGATAAGATGCTTCAGTCTGAGCTATGTCGTTGCTGCTTTTAACAATTTCAAAATAAAAACATACAAATCAAATAGACTATTTCAGCTATTCTATTATGTGTTAATCTGCTCTGAGTAAATGTGATAGGACACCTTATATTATGCACTATTCCTAGTGACACTCTCCAATGGATCCCCATCCTCCACCCACCGTGAGGTAGGTAGGAGCAGATCTTTACTATCCCTCCTTGAAAGATGGAGAAGCTCAGGCCGAGAAAGAGTATTGACTTGTCTCAGGTCACACAGCCAGTCAGGCTGGGCTGGGGCGGCAGGAGGTGCGGGTGGTGGGGGCAGAGCCCAGGGCTGAGGCGGCACGAGGTGTGGGGGGGGAGAGCCCAGGGCTGGGACAGAAGGGCGATGCGGTTAGGGGGAGGCCCAGAGCTGGAGTGTCAGGGGGTTCAGGTGGGGAGGGAAAGCCCAGGGCTTGGGCAGCAGGGGAGTGGGGGGGGGCAGGGATGGGGTGGGGGCAGCCAAAAATTTTTTTTGCTTTGGGCAGCAAAAGTCCTAGAACCAGCCCTGCCTCCACGCACCATGAGGTAGGTAGGAGCGGATCATTATTATCCCTACTTGAAAGAGGGAGAAGCTCAGGCTGAGAAAGGAGAATTGACTTGTCTTAGGTCACACAGGCAGTCGGTGGCAGAGTTGGGAATAGGACACAAGAGCCCTAATTTTCAAAATAACCATCGGATCTTGAATTTCAGACATTGAATGACCTGAATAAAGTGGTCTCAGATGAGCTCCAGACCAACAATAGTGACAGTAATTATTCAGCAAGTATTTGAGGAGAACTGCAATGTTAGAGAGAATCATGAACTGCTCAGAGACCATTAATGCAGAGAAGCAGCAAAATTCACCAAACATAGAACTGGTTCTGACTTATTTCCTTGGTCTTAAAAGAGAACAACAAGGACCTGAGTCTCCTCCCTGTCAATAACCCCCTGCTCAGCCAATCAGAGTAGAGACTGAGGACGGGAGGCTGAAGATGAGCCCAGAGAGCCCGAAGGATGGCCCAGGTCACTGGTGGGGATCACTGCCCAAGCACTATTTCAGCCCCACATTTTTCGGTGAACCTCCCACAGTGGGAGCTACAGAGCACTGCCCCGCAACACACACACACACACAAGCATACCTCCTGGTGTTGGGAGGGGAATAGGAAAAAGGAGAAAAGAAGCAAGATAAGAAGAGAAACGAGGGAGGGAGGGTGGATGGAGGAAAAGGTGAAACAAAAAGGACAAACCCTTATGTCCCCACTGATTCTAAGGGACAAAATCCCAGCTGTGGAATAAAATTCTGCCTCCTTAAGCTCGTGTTTTCCATGCCTAGAATTCAACTCTCACCAGATGGATCAAACTGAACAGGTTTCAAACCTCCAGGAGGCTCTTACCTTCTAAAAAGGGATGGCTGTTTTCTAGTAAAATCACTACAAAGGAAGGAGGAAACCCGAAAGAGGTTCCTCCTGGCGCTCACGTCCGTGACCCCGAATACTCTCTCAGTCCTCAAAGACAGACCTGGAGAAGGAGACTTGCTGAAGCAAAGCCACAGGGGTCTCTGAGGTTTCCCTGGCCCCTCGCACTCTCCTGCCTGGATGATGTCAGAATCTCTCTGTGAGGTCACCACCTCCCCACCAATAGTCTTTGACCAATAGTGTGAGGTCCTGCAAAAGGCCTTTATGATCTCACTGCTACACCCCTCCCTTGCAGTGCCAATGTCCTGCCCCTGGCCAGGCACTTTGGAGGTTTGAGCTACTCCCTGTGAATCACCACACTCAAGGAGCGTTCGTTCTAGGAAGCAAGTTGGCTAGACAGTAAAACATCAGACGCTGCTCCCAATGCTACACTGTTTTTCAGAAATTAGTCGATTTTATGTCCAGAAGAGACCATCAGAACATTTAATCATATAATCATAGAATATCAGGGTTGGAAGGGACCTCAGGAGGTATCTAGTCCAATCCACTGCTCAAGGCAGGACCAATCCCTAACTAAATCTTACCAGCCAGGGCTCTGTCAAGCCTGACCTTAAAAACCTCAAAGGAAGAAGATTCCACCACCTCCCTAGATAACTCATTCCAGTGCTTCACCACCCTCCTTGTAAAAAAGTTTTTTTCCTAATATTCCACCTAAACCTTCCTCGTTGCAACTTGAGACCATTACTCCTTGTTCTGTCATCAGGTACCATAGAGAACAGTCTAGATCCATCCTCTTTGGAACCCCTTTCAGGTACTTGAAAGTAGCTATCAAATCCCCCCTCAGTCTTCTCTTCTGCAGACTAAACAAGCCCAGTTCCCTCAACCTCTCCTCATAAGTCATGTGCTCCAGACCTCTAATCATTTTTGTTGCCCTCTGCTGGAATCTTTCCAAGGTTTCCACATCCTTCGTGAAGTGTTGGGCCCAAAACTGGACACAGTACTCCAGACGGGGCTTCACCAATGTCCAATAGAGGGGAATGATCACATCCATCGATCTTCTGGCAATGCCCCTACTTATACAACCCAAAATGCCGTTAACCTTCTTGGCAACAAGGGCACACTGTTGACTCATAGCTAGCTTCTCGTCTACTGTAATCTCTAGGTCCTTTTCTGCAGAACCGCTTCCTAACCATTCGGTCCCTAGTCTGTAACAGCGAATGGGATTCTTCTGTCTTAAGTGCAGGATTCTGCACTTGTCCTCGTTGAACCTCATCAGGTTTCTTTTGCCCCAGTCCTCTAAGTTGTCTAGGTCCCTCTGTATCCTAACCCTACCCTCCAGCATATCTACCACTCCTCCCAGTTTAGTGTCATCTGCAAACTTTATGAGGGTGTAGTCCACGCCATTCTCCAGATCATTAATGAAGATATTGAACAAAACTGGCCCCAGGAACAACCCTTGGGGCACTCCGCTTGAAACTGGCTGCCAGCTAGACATGGAGCCTTTGATCACTGCCCATTGAGTCTGTCGATCTAGCCAGCTTTCTAACCACCTTACAATCCATTCATCCAGCCCATACTTTAACTTGCTGGCAAGAATACTATGGGAGACCACATCAAAAGCTTTGCTAAAGTCAAGGAATAACACATCCACTGCTTTCCCCTCATCCACAGACCCAGTTATCTCCTCATAGAAGGCAATTAGGTTAGTCAGGTATGACTTGCCCTGGTGAATCCATGCTGACTGTTCCTGATCACTTTCCTCTCCTCTAAGTGCTTCAGAAGTGATTACTTGAGGATCTGCTCCATGATTTTTCCAGGGATTGAGGTGAGAATGACTGGCCTGTAGCTCCCCAAATCCTCCTTCTTCCCTTTTTTAAAGATGGGCCTTTTTCCAGTCATCTGGGACCACCCCCGATCGCCATGAGTTTTCATAGATAATGGGTAATGGCTCTGCAATCACATCCGCCAACTCCTTTAGCACCCTCGGATGCAGCGCATCCAGCCCCATGGACATGTGCTGGTCTCCAGTTTTTCTAAATAGTCTCGAACCACTTCTTTCTCCACAGAGGGCTGGTCACCTTCTCCCCACACTGTGCTGCCCAGTGCAGCAGTCTGGGAGCTGACCTTGTTTGTGAAGACAGAGACAAAAAAAGCATTGAGTACATTAGCTTTTTCCACATCCTCTATCCACTAAGTTACCTCCCTCATTCAGTAAGGGGCCCACACATTCCTTGACTTTCTTCATGTTACTAACATACCTGAAGAAACCCTTCTTCTTACTCTTAACATCTCTTGCTAGCTGCAATTCCGAGTGTGATTTGGCCTTCCTGACTTCACTCCTGCATGCCTGAGTAATATTTTTATACTCCTCTCTGGTCGTTTGTCCAATCTTCCACTTTTTGAAAGCTTCTCTTTTGCGTTTAAGATCAGCAAGGATTTCACTGTTAAGCCAAGCTGGCCTCCTGTAATATTTACTATTCTTTCTACACATCAGGATGGTTTTTTCCTGCAACCTCAATAAGGATTCTTTAATCCTTTAGAGGATTTGAACGGATTTCAATGGAGGCACATGTTTGCTACGTTTATATGCATTTGCACAGGAAGTTATTGAGTGTTTGCATTCATTTCAGGGATCCCTACTCAGTGGAACTCGTGAACATAACAGAAATGCAATTACTTTTGTTGAAGGAAGAGGTGCGTAAGGGGGCATTTGGATCTGAACCAAGGACTACTTGATTTGCAGTCAAACACTCTACCACTGAGCTATACCCCCATGACTGCTATGAAAGTAAGTCAGTGATCTTAAACAGTTTGAAGGACAGGCCCTGCCTCAGAGATCTCCTGTTCTCTTCCCAGACCACAGTGTTTTAAAAATGGGGTTTCATTAAACTTATAGATGCATGGAGACACCACAGCTTGCACACCCACCCACATAGATTCCCCCAGTGACGTATCTACCACCTCTCTGGGAGATGGATTAACTACACGGGCGGGGCAGCTCTCTCCCCTCTGCTTGGAGCATCTTCATTATTTATGAATAGGTAGGAAAGAACCTCCTGAATGGACAGTAACCAATTGATCAAATATTGGTGGGTCTGTATTCAATATGGGTAACTGGTCATACTGGGCTGGATTAGAAGGAGTATTGGCAGCAGATGGAGGGAAGTGACTATTCCCCTCTATTCGGCATTGGTGAGGCCACATCTGGAGCATTGCGTCCAGTTTTCGCCCTCCCACTAGAGAAACAAGTTAGAGAGAGTCTAGGGGAGGGCAACAAAAATGATTAGGGGGCAGGGGACTTAGAAGGAGAGGCTGAGGACAGGGCCACCCAGAGGGGGGGCAAGTGGGGCAATTTGCCCCAGGCCCTGCAGGGCCCCCATGAGAATATAGTATTCAAGAGTATTGCAACTTTTTTATGGAAAGGGCCCCCAATTTTGTTTTGCCCCAGGCTCTGCATCCTCTGGGTGGCCCTGCCCACTCCACCCCCTGACTCATTCTCCTCCCTCTGAGGCCCCACCTATGCTCGGCCCTCACTCCCATTTGGCCACTTCCCACCCCTGCTCTTCCTCTTTGGCTGAGGCCTGCTGGTCCAACTTTCGCTTGCTTCTCTGCTGCCCGAAGGCCTCCTTATGCCTCTCCACCCCCTACCCCAAGGCCTGTCTGCTGCCCCCACCTCTCTGCCCTTCCCCTGAGACTCACCCTGCCCAAACCTCTCTGCATCCTCCCCTAAGACCAGCCCTGCCCACCACTTGTGCCTCTCTGCTTCTCCCCTGGGACCCACCCTGACCTGCACTCACACCTCTCTACCCCCTCTCCTGACCTGCCCTGTCCACCACCCATACCTCTCTGCCCCTCCCCTAAGACCAGCCCTGTCCACCTCTTTCCTCGGTCATCTCTTGTTATTCATTGAAACATCAAGGATGGAATAAATAGCTGAGATTACTCCAGGGTGAGGAAGAAAGGAGCCACCAATCCCCTAGCAAAGCTCAGTGCCCAGGAGAAAACCTACCCTCTGCTATTGCAATCCCTGATGTGCTGGGGATATGATGGTAAAGGAACTGTCTGAATGATTAAGGCAGGAAATGGACAACAATCTACAGGAACGTCATTGACCACAAAAACACCCTCCTCATGCTCCAGCCAGAAGGGAAATGAGCAGGAATTCTTGCAGTTCAGCCATGGACACACTTCCACAACGGCACAGCAGTGTGTGTGTTTTGGAAGCTGGTCTGAGGGAACAACTGGAATTGATCACAGATTGAGAACAGAACTAGAGTGTAGTGAGAGACCCATCTCAAGCAAGTAGTTATGGCCGAGTGGCTAAGGCGATGGACTAATAATCCATTGGGGTTTTCTGGCACAGGTACACATCCTGTTAACTACAGGGGAAGTTGTGGTTCTTTAGTTTCAAGGGAGCTGGGTCTTGTCTCACTCTCAAGCTGTGGCTACACTATTGGGTAATGTGGCTTTAAAGTGTTTTAATTAAACAGCTGTTGCATATCCACACTATGCCCCTTGTGTCACCAGAGCACATCCAGGCTAGAATCTTGGATGGCCACAGAGAGCAGTGCATTGTGGGTAGCTGTGCAACTGGCTGCAGGTGTTTTGGGAAGGGTTTGCAAGACCTCATGGCTGGTACAGCATCACATGATGCAGGTTTCTCTATCCCATTGTTCCATGGGAATCCTACTAGATTGCCAGCTGCTTTTCAGCTGCAATGTGCCTGGTGGGGTACAGAGTATGTGTGTGTGTGTGGGGAGAGTGAGTGTGTGGGCACACTGTCTCTAAGTCCAGACAGCTGCTGCAAGCAACCAGTCCTGAGGCAGGGGGAGGGAGACAGCCCCAACATCAGCCCCTGCTTCCCTCACTGGCTCAGGTCAGCACAGCAGCCTCTGTCACACACACACACACACACACACACACACACACACACACACACACACACACACACACACTGCTGCCTGCTTAGCTCTGCGTCAGGGGTGCTGGAACAGGGGGTTAGAGGGCTGTGGCTCCACCACTGTTTACCAGCTGTTAGGACCAGTGATGGAGTGGGGGGAAGGGTGGAGTCTTAGGGGGGGAAGAGGCGTTCTGTGGGTGTGGCCTCGGGGGGAGGGGTGGTGTGAGTGCGGGTCCTTGAGGAAGGGGTGTCATGGAAGTGCAACAGTTCAGACAATGGTGCCCCCCCCACTGTAAGGAAGTTCCCGCCGCCCCTGCTCTGTGTTCGTAGTGCAGGAGAGAGCAGCATCCACGGCAGTGATTTGCTCCCCGGGGCTCTAGCAGGGGGGCTTTGGAGACGATTTAAAGGACCCGGGGCTCCAGCCACTGCAGGAAGCCCTGGGCCCTTTAAATCACCAGCCTGGGGAAGTTGGGCCGGGCTGGCACAGCATACCCGCTCTTGCCGGTATCCCATACTGGACTCGACTGACTTACTTTCACCTCTGGAAGGTCCTCACATGGATCAATAACTGGTTAAAAGCTAGGAAACAAAGGGTAGGAATAAATGGTCAGTTCTCAGGATGCAAATAGGTAACTAGTGGTGTCTGTACTGGGACCAGGACTAGTCAACATATTGATAAATGATCTGCTAAACAGCGAGGTGACAAAATTTGCAGATGATCCAAAACTACTGAGGATAGTTTAGTAGCCTGTGAGGAGCTAAAAAGAGATTTCACGAAACTGGGTGAAAGGGCAACAAAATGGCAGATGAAATTCAATGCTGATAAATGCAAAGTGATGCACATTGGCAAACATAATCCCAACTCTACATATAAAACGATGGGATGTCAAATAGCTGTTGCCACTCAAGTGAGAGATCTTGGAGTCACCGTGGATAGTTCTCTGCAAACATCCACTCAATGTGCAGCGGCCGGCAAAAAGGGAACAGAATGTTGGGAGTCATTAGGAAAGGGATAGAAAATAAGAGAGAAAATCTTATTGCCGCTGTATAAATCCATGATACGCCCACATTTTGAATGCTGCATGCAGATACGGTCACCCCATCTCAGAAAAGATGTATTGGTATTGGAAAAGGTTCAGAAAGGGGTATGGAGTGTCTGCCATCTGAGGAGAGAATAATAAGCCTGGGACTTTTCAGCTTCGAGAAAAGATGACTAAGGGAGGATATGATAGAGGTCTATAAAATCATGGCTGGTGTGGAGAAAGTAAATAAGTAAGTGTTACTTATTCCTTCTCATAACACAAGAACTTGGGGTCACCAAATGAAATTAATAGGCAGCACGTTTAAAACAAACAAAAGGAAGTATTTTTTCACACAAGGCACAGTCAACCTGCAGAACTCCTTGCCAGAGGATGTTGTGAAGGTCAAGACTATAACAGGGCTCAGAAAAAGAGCTAAATCGATTCATGGAGGACATGCTCTGAGCCAGGATGGGCAGGGAAGGTGTCCCTAGTCTCTGTTTGCTGGGAGCGGGTGACAGGGGATAGATCACTTGATGATTACCTGTTCTGTTCATTCTCTCTGGGGCACCTGGCTTTGGCCGCTATGGGAAGACAGGACACTGGGCGAGATGGACTCAGTCTGACCCAGTCTGACTGCTCTTACATCATTATGCTCCTTTCATACAGATGCCTGGGATTCTGCCTGACAATGTGTCCCTGAGGTCTCAGCCAAAATGCCCAGACAGGCAAACACTCTGGGCTCCTGAAACCTCTGCCCCCCACCTGGTGCCTATGGCTCATCCCTGCCCCTTGCTGCTGCTCCTTGCTGTAGAAGGTGAAAGGAGCGGAGGCAGCACAGGAGCCTTCTGGGGATGCAGATCTGAGGCTTTGGGAGAGACACATTGTCTGAGACATCAGAGAGCTGTAAACCATGCAGCCACCCCGTCAATTAGGGGCCTATTCCAGCCCTGAGTCTGGGATACCGTCATCCCACCCACACAGCAGGGTGCCCACTGTTCTGTATTTGGTTGTCATAGTTTTTGTTCCCATTCAACTGAGTTAGATTATTAGGGGTTAGCCCAGCCAGCTTCGGCCGATTGGGTGAGCTCTGTGTCTGTAAATAAATGGTAGTTTTGTTAGCTGTCTGCTGTCTGGCTTCAAGTGATTTCTTCTTAAACCGGCTGCCCCCAAGGATATAACAAGTGGCGACGAGGATGGGATTCTAGTGCTGCTCCAGCAACACAAGGAAGTAGAAGTCAAGGTACAGAAAGTGAAACTAAAAATCATGGCTACTCTGACCAGGCCACTTGAACCTTTTGATGAGAATATAGAGCAGTGGCCTGCGTATACTGAGTGTTTTGAGCTTTTTGTTATGCAAATGACATTCCAGAAGAGAAGAAGGTGCCCATATTCTTAAGTGTTGTAGGAGCTAAAACCTACTCCCTGTTACGCAGCTTACTATACCCTGTTAAGCCTGAGACTAAATCTTGCAGTGACATGGTGGAAAACCTTGGGTCCTATTTTTCCCCAAAACCACTGGTAGTTGCTGAAAGATATCGGTTTCACAAAAGAGACCAAAAAGAAGATGAAACAGTTGTAAAATTTGTAGCAATTTTAAAAAAGCTAGCAGAACACTGTGAATTTAAAGAGATGTTAAATGATGCCCTGCGTGACAGGTTAGTGTGTGGCCTCTACAGAGAAGCTATACGGAAGTGCCTACTGACAGAGGCTCAGCTTACATTACAGAAGGCTATTGATATTGCTGTATCCATGGAACTGGCTACAAGGGAGGCACAATACATCAGTGCATCCCCTAGGCTGTAAAAAGTGTCACAAGAACCTACCCACAAAACTGTGCAGAGTCAGGAATGTTACCGCTGTGGTAAGCCAGGTCACCAGGCATCAGAATGCTGGTGTAAGGACCAGGTGTGTCGACACTGTGGCAAAAAGGGACACATTGGGTGTGCCTTTAAACAAAAGAACAAGAGGCCTGTGGTCTGGCCGACAAAAAGAGGAACCCTGCATACCCTAGAGAAGACCCAGGATGATCAAGGTGACACCTCATCGCAAGCGGAAGTGCCACTGCATGTTTTGTCTTTGGCAGTGGGCTCACATGAATTTGGTATAACCCCGTTATTGGATGGCAAACCTATATGCATGGAACTGGACACCGGTGCAGCTGTCTCGCTGGTCTCCGAAACTATGTATAAAGAAAAGCTACAGCCTCTTCCGCTTAAGGCAACAAAAACTGTTCTGAAGATGTATACAGGAGAAGCTGTGCCCATGTTGGGCACTATTGATGTTAAGGTGGATCTCAATGGACAGGCTGCTAAATTGCCACTGTTTGTGGTGAGAGGCAACTACCCAGCCTTAATGGGTAGGTCTTGGTTTGGGCAGATTCAGCTGATCTGGGCAGAAGTGCACCGGATGACTAAAGAAGAAACCAGTCTAACCCCTATACTAAGGAAACATGCTGCTGTTTTTGGAGAGGATTTGGGAAGTATGAAGGGAATCACTGTGACACTGAACATTAAACCTGATAGTCCACCAAAATATCTGAAAGCCCGTACTGTGCCATATGCCATCAGGCGAAAAGTTGAAACAGACCTGGAGCATCTGGTCACCAATGGAGTCCTAACACCAGTTACCCATAGCTCATGGGCCACTCCTATCATTCCAATAGTGAAGAAAGATGGCTCTCTCCGGATTTGCGGTGATTTTAAAATCACTGTGAACCCAGTGTTGTGTGCAGAGCAATACCGTCTTCCCTGCATAGATGACCTCTTCGCAGGCCTGGCTGGGGGACAAAAGTTCAGTAAGATTGATCTGAGTCAAGCATATTTACAGACGCATGTCGATTACAAGTCCTAAGATCTGTTGACTATTGTGACTCATAAGGGGCTTTATCGATACTGTCGCCTACCCTTCAAAATAATGTCTGCTCCCGCCCTGTTCCAGAGGGCTATGGACCAGATCTTGTGTGGCTTGTCAGGAGTTCAGTGCTATCTGGATGATATCCTGGTCACTGGAAGGAATGAAGAGGATCACTTAAAGAATTTAGAGGCTACCCTACAAAGACTGGAAGAGTATGGCCTACGAGTTCGCAAAGACAAATCTGAATTCTTCAAGCTCTCTGTTGAATATTTGGGACGCATCATTGATTCTGCAGATCTTCATAAGGCCCCTGCAAAAGTTTAGGCTATGGTAGAGGCTCCCCCATCTTGAAATGTAAGCCAGCTGCACTCGTTTCTAGGACTACTGAACTATTATGGAAAGTTCATCTCACAGTTAGCCACACTGCTAAAACCACTTCATGAGCTCCTGGGACAGAACAAGGCCTGCAAGTGGACTGAAGCCTGTGATGTTGCATTTAACAAAGCTAAGGATGCACTGCTAAATTCTGAAGTTCTAACGCACTTTGATCCATCCTTACCCCTACAATTGCTTGCGATGCCTCCCCTTATGGAATGGGAGCAGTCGTGTCACACATTATGCTTTCTGGAGAATTGAGACCTATTGCTTTTGCTTCATGCACTCTAAGCAAAGCAAAAACTAACTACTCCCAAATCGAACGTGAGGCATTAGGAATTGTTTCTGGAATTCGGAAGTTTCATCAGTACCTCTTTGGGCGAAAGTTTACTCTTCTCACAAACCATCGACCTCCGACGTCAATTTTTGGACCCTACACAGGCATTGCCCCATTAGCTGCTAGTTGTATGCAACTTTGGGCATTGTTACTTTCAGCACACACTTATAAAATTAAATATCGGAAATCCACTCTGCACGGCAATGCAGATGGCCTCTCAAGGTTGCCTTTGCCGATCAAACATCAAGGTAGTGCCCAAAAGGAAATCTTCTACTTTGATCAGGTAGAGAATACACCCATCACTGCTACTCAAATAAAGAAGGCAACTCGCGTTGGCCCAGTATTGTCCCAAGTTATGGACCTGGTGATCCATGGAAAATCTCGACAAACCTTTCCGTTCTCATCCGACTTTGTTACCTACATGTCCAAGAGGATGGAGTTATCGGTCCAATCCGGTTGTTTCTTGTGGGGGAGACGTGTTTTTATTCCACCACCACTGAGATCACAGATGTTAGAACAGTTACATTCCAGTCACTGTGAAATAGTGCACATGAAGGAAATTGCACAAAGCTATTTCTGGTGGGCTGGATTGGACAGTGCTATTGAAGAGAAAGCAAAAGCTTGTATGTCATGTCAGGGTATGAGGAATGCACCCCAGTGGGCACCTCTCCACCCATGAGACTGGCCTAAAAACCCGTGGCAACGTATTCACATTGACTTTGCTGGCCCACTTGAAGGAAGCATGTTCTTGGTGGCAGTAGATGCCCATTCTAAATGGCCAGAAGCCTCTATAATGCAGTCCACTACTGCAGAGTACTGTCCAAAAACTACGGGGACTTTTTAGTCGTTTTGGTTTCCCAGAAGAACTTCTGAGCGACAACGGACTGCAGTTCGTCCCTCAGGAGTTTCAAAATTTTATGAAGGCAAATGGGATACACTACATCACGTCAGCACCATATCATCCATCTACCAATGGATTAGCTGAAAGATTTGTGCAGACAATGAAACACGCTTTGAAATCAGCAAGGGGACAACACTCCATTCAAAAGCGTCTGGATACCTTCTTACTTTCCTACAGAAACACACCTCATGCTACCACCCAGGCATCCCCGGCCTTTCTAATGATGGGACGACAGCTGCGCACTTGCTTTGATCTGCTGAAACCTTCTGAACCCTGACAAATTGTGCAACATCAGCAGCAACATCAAGTCATCAGATGTGCACCCAGAGCAAAAGACGGAACCTTTAGCCTGGGACAGCCAGTTTTGGCTCGGAATTATACTTCTGGAGCTAAATGGGTCCCTGTCACGATCATCACTCAAACAGGACCTGTTTCCTACACAGTTCGGACTGCAGAGAATCTTACCTGGCGGCGACATGTAGATCAGCTGTTGCCAGATCATGCCAGTCCTCAGACACATCTGCAGTTGAGTGGTGTGACTTCACCTCTTCTGGTCAGACACTGACTCACGAATCACCAGTTCCTGACTGTTCTACTCCCTTACTTCCTGCGGCTGAGATACCCCTTTGCCCAGCATGAGCTGCTTCCACCTCCTCACCTGTTCGTGCTGCAGACCCTAAGCGCATGGTACTTTTGGATGCAACAACACCAGAAGTTTGCCGTAATCCACCTAGAGACAGAAGGCCTCCTCATCGGCTGGATCTTTAGCTAGAGTGAACCCACAGTTATGGGACAAAATAATCCCCGGGGTTTAGCCTGGAATGGAAGCAGTCTACCCTCCTTCTCTAGTCTAGTATCAGAGGGGTAGCCATGTTAGTCTGGATCTGTAAAAGCAGCAAAGAATCCTGTGCCACCTTATAGACTAAAAGACGTTTTGGAGCATGAGCTTTCGTGGGTGAATATCCACTTCATCAGATGCATGTAGTGGAAAGTTCCAGGGGCAGGTATATATATGCAGGCAAGCTAGAGATAATGAGGCAGTTCAATCAGGGTGGATGAGGCCCTGTTCTAGCAGTTAAGGTGTAAAACCAAGGGAGGAGAAACTGGTTTTTTATTTGGCAAGCCATTCACAGTCTTTGTTTAATCCTGAGCTGATGGTGTCAAATTTGCAAATGAACTGAAGATCAGCAGTTTCTCTGCTGTACCCAGCAGCCTCCTACTGCAAGACAAACCCAAGAAAGAAACCAGCAGGACTCCACTGGCCATCACATACATTCCCCAGGTAAAACCTCTCCGACGCATCATCAGGGATCTACAACCCATCCTGGACAATGATCGCACACTTTCACAGGCCTTGGGTGGCAGGCCAGTCCTCGCTCACAGGCAACCTGCCAACCTGAAACATATTCTCACCAGTAACTGCACACTGCTCCATATAACTCTAGCTCAGGAACCAATCCATGCAACAAACCTCAATGCCAACTCTGCCCACATATCTACACCAGTGACACCATCACAGGACCTAACCAGATCAGCCACACCATCACTGGTTCATTCACCTGCCATCATATGCCAGCAATGCCCCTCTGCTATGTACATAGGCCAAACTGGACAGTCGCTATGGAAAAGGGTGAACGGACATAAATCAGATATTAGGAATGGCAATATACAAAAACCTGTAGGAGAGCACTTCTACCTCCCTTGCCACACTATAGCAGACTTTAAGGTGACCATCCTGCAGCAAAAAAACTTCAGGACTAGACTTCAAAGAGAAACTGCTGAGCTTCAGTTCATCTGCAAATTTGACACCATCAGCTCAGGATTAAACAAAGACTGTGAATGGCTTGCCAATTACAAAACCAGTTTCTCCTCCCTTGGTTTTGACACCTCAACTGCTAGAACAGGGCCTCATCCTCCCTGATTGAACTGCCTCATTATCTCTAGCTTGCCTGCATATATATACCTGCCCCTGGAACTTTCCACTACATGCATCTGATGAAGTGGGTATTCACCCACGAAAGCTTATGCTCCAAAACTTCTGTTAGTCTATAAGGTGCCACAGGATTCTTTGATGCCTCTAGTCTAGTGTGTCTTTTATTTAGGGGAGGTGTTCTTATTAGCGGGGGAGGAAAATGTTGTGTATTTGGTTGTCATGGCTTTTATTCCTATGGCAACTGAATTAGATTATTAGGGGATAGTCCAGCCAGCTTCAGCCTGTTAGGCGAGCTCTGTGTCTGTAAATAAATGGTAGTTTTGTTAACTGTCTGCTGTCTGGCCTCAAGTGATTTCTTCCTAAACTGTCTGCCCCCAAGGATATTACACCAACCCAGCGTGGCTTCTCCTCCTCTTCCCCAGCTTGGTGCTTCTCCCCCTCCCTCCCCCAACTGCAGCTCCTGCAGGGGCCCAGGGCTTCTCCTCCCCCTTCCCCTCCCCTCCCTTCCCCAGCGTGGCTCCAGTTCAGTCCGGGGCTTTTCCTCCCTCACTCCAGCTCCGTTTCTCTCCCCTCCCCCGCCCCTTCTGCCACTATCTGGAGCTTCCTCTTCCCCTAACCTTCCACTGCCCCCAGCCCCAACCTAGCTGGGCTCCCTGGGGCACCCGATGCTGCTGTGGCCGAAGTCGAGCCTGGCGGGCAGGGAGCAGCGATTCATGAGGATGTCATGGCAGAGCCATCAGCCCGAGAGGTGCGGGGCAGCCCCAGGGAAGCGGGGCGGGCTGTGCTGCTGCTGGCCCCGCACCCCCGCCCACCCCGACCCCTGAGGCTCTTTGGGGGGGGACTCACTCAGCCCCCGCAGGAGCAGGGAGGGGGAAGCAGCTGACCTAACATCCCACTGCCCCCAGAGCCCCGCCCCCAGGAGCTGCCCCACCCATTGCCTGTGCCAGAGCCTCACCCCAAGGAGCTGTCCTGCCCCAGGC